>NW_015540943.1:1771194-1776978 GCF_001515605.1 Sinocyclocheilus anshuiensis
CCGCAGCACTGGCCAAGAAAGCACAGCAGCGTCTCTACTTCCTCCGCAAACTGAGAAGAGCCAGAGCCCCGGCCCCCATCATGTGCACCTTCTACAGAGGCACCATCGAGAGCATTCTGACGAGCTGCATCACTGTCTGGTATGGCGCCTGCAACGCGTCCTGCCGCAAGACACTTCAACACATAGTGAGAGCAGCTGAGAAGATCGTTGGTGCCTCTCTCCCCTCCCTCCAGGACATTTATAACACCCGTCTCACCTGCAAAGCCCTCTGCATTGCAGGTGATCCCACCCACCCGACACATCAGGCTGTCAGGAAGCTGAATTCCCTCCGGACCTTTGACTTTGATGACTTGTTAAGTGGAATTGGAAGCAGAATCATTCAATTTCTAACTATTCTCATCCTGAGATATGATTTAGAGAGGATTCTTAGGTCAGATTGCTTTTGAAATTGCAATTCCTGTTCTGTATGCAACCTCTCCATGGATTCCCAGAAATAGAGGCCCTAGAGGTGGAAGGATGCACGAGGTAGGAAGCTCTGGGTCATGTGGATGCTCATGGGATTCACTGGGCTCTGCTCCGTTTGTCACAGGAGAACCGATACTATCACAGGCACATGATTAATGAAGCAGGTGCTCTACCTAAAGGGCAGGTTACTCAAACCTCATTCTAGCCCAAGAATCGCCTATTCCACATATTTGAGGATTTCAATTGCCATGCCCTAATCAGGAGAACTCCCCAGTGACTTTGTGGGAAGCTGAGAACTTATTAATTTCACTCTCTTTTGGAGAATTTTACCGTATGGTCAATTGAAGTTACGGGAAGTGTATTAGCACTTTAATGGCCTTTAAGGCTAATAGGTTGGAGAGAAGACTTCACAGTTGCTTTAGACCTGAAGACAATCTCGATAAAAAGATGTTCCCTTGACACTCCAAACAATCTCAGAGCTCTTGGCAAATGACTACATTCAGAGACCTGCTCACGTCTCGCTAGAGTTCTGTCACTCACATGCAAATTAAAAGCCTGATATATCAGTATGAGCTTCTCTAATCACCTATTTAAGCACTCTGTTGGGTTTGCTAGACGTATACTACATTTTTAATGCTGAAGAGCTCTCATTGCTTCAACAACAGAGATAATTTGAACACATAATGCTAAGTGAATCTCTGTTATTTTCGAGAGTAATGCCAGAAATACCAGAATTCTCCATATAATAAAGGCTTTGACAAAAATAAAAATTAAATTAAATCAGCAGAGCGTTGCCCTCAGGCAACGGAAAGTTTTTCTTATGCCCCATGTTCAGTACATGTATACTCCGCTCTGCTTCAGAGGAGAGAGCGCATAATCAACCTCCTTGGTCAGGACGCGTAGGAGCTCAACATCGCTATGATGGAGGTCCCCTGCGTCTCTGCCATGGGGCGCAGTGTAATCCAGCGGGCTGTTGGACCACTCCTCCCTCGCAGAAGCTGCCACCGAAATGGCATCATCTTCATTCTCAGTGTCCTCCATGGCACCGAAAGACATCACATCTTGCGGGGGAGGGATGTAGATCAGCAGTCATGAAGCACACTGGAAGGGAACCTGCACCAGGGGGGTGAGGAGCGCGTGGGCACTGAGCCAGCACGGCTCGGCACTTTACTCCTAAAGGCTCATATCTCTGCAGTGTGGGCAGTCCGACCCCCCAAGCGCCGCCTCTGCATGGGACGTGACCCAGGCAGAAGACGCACGATTCGTGGCCATCGGAGAGTTCGATTGGCTCTGTGCAGGAGAGGCAATCGCGAGAGGTCATCCTTGTCCGAAGCTCACTAGAACACAGCAGGGGAGAGAAGGCGTGTCCGCTGCAGCGTGTAGATCACGGTGAGTACTCTTGTTGATAGGCTTCTTGCTTCTCATAGAAGGTTGGCTGAAGGAAAACATTCTGAATGGATGATGTACAAGCGCTGCCTTATATAGAGTGGGAAGCACCTGATATTTCGCACTGGCGTGATTCAATAAGGCTTCAGTAGTATTTGGAGGAAGGGTTTCCCCATAAGCAGAGTAATGCAATGTCGAAGTGAACGAATCGAAAGGGAACTACGGTATTATTTTGCGCAAAATATTAACACGTAGTGTCAATAAAATCCCAATAAAATTTCAGCATTTATCATGTTATAAATGAAAATTTAAGAACTATATCTGGAATCCATTTATATTAGTCTATCATTTACATCACTAAACACAAATTAAATATTTTAGTAATTTTTATGGCTATGACAACTTTGACGGTCTTTATATCAGAATTAGATTATGCGACTTTAGCTGGGGTTTCACAGTTACTTTCAAAAATTAGTGTGAGAGAATGTTTCTTAGGATGATTTTTTATATATATATATATATATATAGTATATATATATTGGTAATATTGTTTTTATTTTAAATAAATTTGTAGATTTTTCCTATGTTCTCAATTTCATTTTCCGTACTGTTAACCCTTTGTAATATCCCTTTAACGAATAAATAATTAAATAATTAAATAATGAAATCATCCTCTATGAAGTGACATTGTTTTTCACTTTCATGATGATGCTAAAGTCGGGCAGCAACAAACATTCTCATACCATATGGCAATTAATATTTTACTTTCATGGTTGCTTCATCCATGTGTTGCTCTCTCAGGTGTGGTTTTTAAGATTCAAATGTCTCAAATGTTTATTTTTATGATTGGATGCTAGTGACCACATGTAAATCCCCCCAAAAGACTGTACTATGCATAACGTGAACTGTAGTTGGATGGTGATGGTGAGCCAATTGTCTTGAGGAGCTTTCCCAGACTTATTTAAAGATCTGAAAGACTGTGGAGAGATAAGGGATCTCAATATTTCCCACAGTGCCTCACACCTTGCTAATAGAAGTACACTGAAGCGACTATCACAGTAACAGGTTACCACATCAAGAGAAGCTCCCAGCAGGATGAGCAGAATGCATCTGTCGAGGTGAAGATGTGTGGAGACCTCACAAGTGCCACATGGGCATGGGCATGACATATGAAGAATTGCTCTTTGACCTACACAAAGAGCTGCACTTTAAAGAGATTTCTCATACTCTTACAAATGCTTTAAAAAATAATTCAATTAAATTCATCATGAATTAATCATCATTGCTTTTTTCAGTAAATCATCATTGAAAGTGAGTGCTTAACCATGTCATGACTTCGGTCTGATCTGCTGTGTTTTGTTGTCTTTTTCTCAGTGTCTGTGTGTCTTGTCTCTGGGCACATGGGTTTTGTTTTGACAGCTCACCATGTGCTCCGCTGTCAGTGTGGCATTTTCCCCTTCCACTCGTTATGCTTATTTCTCTTTTGTGTTTTCTGTCACACCTGTTGCCATTCATTCCTCATTAGCTCTCCCTTATTTTAGATCCTCTCATGATCAGTCTTTTGTCAGACCATAGTTTTATGTTGTGCAATGCTTCACTCGTGACCATCTTGTAATGTTTGCTTTGTCTTGCCTTGTTGTTTCTTTTTAGGCTTCAAGTGCTGATTTGCTTTTTGTTTTTTAACCGCTCCTTCTCATCCTGCCCGACAATATTTGTTCTGCTACCTGCCCTGGCTATCTCAATTTCTGTTTTGATTCGGATACATCGCCCCAGCCCTTCTCTGCACGCTCAACGCTCTCATTGGGGAGCTCAGTGAATCTTCGACGCTGCGTCACGAATTACGCTCTGGTCAGTGTAACTTTGACACTGCGTCACGGATGATGCTAGGATCGGTCCCTGCTGAGAGGCTCTTTCCTGGTCCTGTGGACTTTGATTTGGACTTCCTCTATTTTGTGTTCCCATTGTTTTTTCCTAGTGCTCAGTGAGAGCATAATAAACTTTTCTGTTACCTGCAACTGAATCTGTATTTTTCCTGACAAACCATGGCTGGCATTAAGGGATGGCTTCAGGGACTTAAGCCCGAATGTTTTTTTTTTATTGCTTTTCTTTTTTTCTGACAATTTTCTCAATTTTTATCACAATTTAAATAATCTCAGATCCACATTCTGCTCTATCAGATCTATGCTGCTGATGTTGTGGTTTCATTTCCTGTGTATATACATATTTATGATATGATCTCTATAAAATTTGCAGATATTTAGATATTTTTGTTAATGCTCCGGTACTTAGACATTTATACATGAGACTCCTTTCTTTGTGTTTATTACTTTATTAACTTGAAATGCCATTAAATCAGTGTTTATTCCATTATATAATGCATGTGTGTTCATTTAGATGAAGTACAATTGCAGCAGTTTTTAGTATTGTACTAAGTATGGTAAATTAGAAGCAGTATTACATTTATGCATTTTGCAGACACTTTTATCCAAAGTGACTAACATTGCATTCAAGGTGCACATTTACATTTGATCAGTACTTGCTTTCCTGGGAATCAAACCCATGACCTTGGCGTTGCTAGCACCATGCTCTGTTGTTTGAGATGCAGGAAAGCCTACTATTGCTTGAGTTGAATATGATTACTATTAGTTTCTTTCTTTCTTTCTTTCTTTCATGGAGAAAATAAATGGGATTTCTCTCCCAAACCCTGTCCTTTGCTTTATATTACATTTGCTAGTCAGTAGCAGGTGGTATTTTTTTTGCAAGGGATATTCTCATTCTACACAGCATTTAATTGACAACAATATATACTATATAAACACTCCAGTGCATACATTTCTGTCAGTAATACTAGAAAAAACAATCATATTTTGAACCAAATAATAATTTGTTAGTGCCAAAAAAAATTATCAAATTATTTTATTGTTTTATACATATTTTATACATTAAATCAGAAAAAAATCATACACAGTAAAAATACTATTTATTATAAAGAAAATACGGTAACACTTTATTTTAAGGACCAATTCTTGCTATTAATTAGTTGCTTATTAGCATGCATATTACTAGCATATTGGCTGTTTAATAGTACTTATAAAGCACATATTAGTGCCTTATTCTGCATGACTGTATTTTAGGTCCCTTAATCCATCCCGTACCTAAACTTAACGACTACTTTACTAACTATTAATAAGCAGCAAATAAAGAGTTTGTTCGGAGAAAACTCTTAGTTAAAGGGGTCATATGATGTTGATAAAAAATAACATTATTTGGTGTATTTGGTGTAATGAAATGTGTTTATGCGGTTTAAGGTTAAAAAAACACATTATTTTCCACATACTGTACATTATTGTTTTTCCTCTATGCCCTGCCTTTCTGAAACGCATCGTTTTTTACAAAGCTCATCATTCTGAAAAGCGAGGTGTGCTCTGATTTGGGTTGAACTGTTCTGGAACAGTGTTGTAAATAAAACTTAACCACTGATTTGTAGTTGTGTCCTCTTTTGAAAGGCCAAACAGAGTAGTTTCACTTTCACAACGAAACACACAGCGTCACACACGGCGGGCTTGAGTGAGCGGAGGCCGGCAGGCTAGAGTGAGCAACGGCCAGCAGGCTTGAGAACGGCATGGCCGGCGATTGCAGCAACCACATGTGACGACCCTGGGCTGGACTCTGCTTCGTCCACGGTGAAAGCCAATTCGGCGATCCACAGCGCGAAGTTGATGCAACGAAACACACAGCATCTTCACGACATGGCGGCGAAAATCTCTTTGGATTTGAGGCTTCAGTCTTTGCAACTTTACAGATCTTCTTTATACGGTGGCCCAGTAGTGCACAACACAACGCAATTAAAAAAGGAAACATAAGCTCACAACACAACGACATTAAGCCACAACACAACGACATTAAGCTCACAACACAACGACATTAAGCTCA
>NW_015540943.1:1776996-1782862 GCF_001515605.1 Sinocyclocheilus anshuiensis
GCTTAATGTCGTTGTGTTGTGAGCTTAATGTCGTTGTGTTGTGAGCTTAATGTCGTTGTGTTGTGAGCTTAATGTCGTTGTGTTGTGAGCTTAATGTCGTTGTGTTGTGAGCTTAATGTCGTTGTGTTGTGAGCTTAATGTCGTTGTGTTGTGAGCTTAATGTCGTTGTGTTGTGAGCTTATGTTTGCTTTTTGAATTGCGTTGTGTTGTGCACTACTGGGCCACCGTATCTTTATGCACCAAGAGCTTGTAACACTCCAAAGAGAAAGGAAAAATTGAAATTGCATCATATGACCCCTTTAATAGTGAATATGTGTTCCCTACTCTAAAGTTACCGAATATACACTGAAAAAAGTGTGTAACACTTTATAAAAACTTTCATTAATAAATTGTTAACAAATGTTTAACAGATCATTACTCGATATGTTCAAATTGCTACAATATGAAATAATGAGTTTGTAAATGTTTACTAATGGATTTATTAAACATTAAATAATCATTAACAGAACAACAGAACATTAGTTAATATAAATTAAAATGCTTACAAATTGTATTAAACTTTCAATTCATATATGATCATACACAGATCATTATAAAAATGCACTTTAAATAAATGATATGGTCGTTTTGTGTTTAATTGTTTGTTTGTTTTTGTATGTGTATGTGGTGAGATCTATAACTTTATCATGTAATGTTAAATTGAATTATAATTAATTCGCATCTTAAAAACATTTGGGTCAATAAAACAATTGAGTGTGTTGTAAATCATAAGGGTGTGTAGGTCCATGAGAGAGTGTAAAGGCCCTTTACACTTACATTTAGGTCCCATGGATATTGAAGTCTGTCTAAGGAGCCAATGGATTAAATAATCATGGTGAAATCTTGTGACCCCACACAATTCAAGACTGCTTTCTTTCCACAAGCTCCAATGCATTCATAATTACTAATCCTTTTTTTTTTTTTACTCTGAAATGAATATAACATATCCGGCTCATTCTCATTTGTTGGCGAGGTCATCACTCTCAAACATTCTCCTTCATTGCCATTTGTATGTAATCCCCCATAATCCCAGAAAACAATGGGCCTGTTCTGAGCATAGAGTGATTTTATCTGGACCTCAGGGGGATCAAGACTGTGCTGTGATGCCAATGCAATGATGACGGTGTCCACTAATACCCAGCTAGGTGTCAGATGTGCTAATGGAATTGCTGAAGCTCTGTGTTACATGCTGTCTTGAATGTATCATGGGGTGGAATTCACTCTTTGTTTTAATATATATATATATATATATATATATATATATATATGGTTTTTCAAGGGTGTTTGGGGGGGTGTAGGGCTGAATTATGGTTGTGCAGTTCTGCAATACCCATGGGTCCCCATCTTTGGAGGGTTCTTGTAGTCTTTTCCTGATCACATTCCCTCTTTTATTATTACTGTCATTGTTTCAAGTGTCCTATCAACATAGGCATGTTATAACATTTTTTTTTTCTGATAGGACAGTAAGTATTTGACAGGAAGGATGTGATCGGAAAAGGTCCAGGAGCCGGGATTCGAACTTGGGACGCCCATTCTTTTTTTTTTTTTTTTTTTTTTTCTTGTGGTTTAGTCAACTTCTTACCAGCATTCAGATTTTTAGGACTGCAACTACCATGTCAACTTACAGTACCTGTGATAATAAGAAAACAAAATTCCAGAAGGTATTCAGGTCTTCATGACCAATCCTTAAGCATTTCAAGATTCCTGTTGACATTACTGTACTTCCTGCAATAGGTATGTTGTCTGCATACAGCAGGTAGTAGATTTTGTTTTCTCCAATTTTTTAGTTGTGTAAATTGTCCTATACAATTTGTTGTCATATAAACAGTGGTGTAAAGATTCTTCACAAGGTTTTTTTTTTTTTTTAATCTGTCAACTTTAAGCTTAAGCTGTAATATTTTAATTTAAGTTCAGTTCATATAATGCATTATGTATTGGAATGTATCAATTTATATACCAAACTTTTTTGTAGGTTATGCACTCCGGACAAAATCCAGACTCTTTTCAGGTCAAGTGGGCTAGCTGGTCTGGTAAAGTGGGCAATTTCTTATTTATCTAGAACAGGGGTGTCCAAACTCGGTCCTGGAGGGCCGATGTCCTGTAGAGTTTTGCTCCAACTTGCTTCAACACACCTGCCTGGAAGTTTCTAGTATGCCTAGTAAGACCTTGATTAGCTGGTTCAGGTGTGTAAGAAGCAGTCGAGCAGCAGAAGAGGACAGCAGTTTGTAAGTGTTTCGTCTTGTTTTCTCATTAGATTTCAGCGCGGTTGTTGTTGCTAGGAGACATTGCTTCACTTACTGTGTTTTACCGTGGTAAATACGTGCTCAAGTCGCGTTTGTTCTTGTGCGTATCGCGGGACTTTCCAGTTTCAGTTTGCTAAATAGTAAGGTGTGGCCAGCTGACTTCAATAACGAGTACTTAGGCAAGTATAAAATTGGTTAATTCACCACGGCAGCCCTTGTGTGAAGACCGACGAGTGTAAAGACCATCGACTCTACCTGCGCGACTCCACCGAGCAAGGACACCGACAAGGCACTTGAGTATTGCTTTCCTGCCCTTTCTTTACTCTTTGTACAGCTTGTTCTCATCTACTTGTTTAGGGCAGTTGTACTCACTATGTGCTTTCAAATCTCTACTATTACTACTAACACTCGGAAATCATGCACTGTACGTTGGAGGCAGGCCAATCCTAATAATCTACGGCCTGTACCTCTGTCCTCTACTACTTTACTCTCTATTCCAATTGGTCTCTGGAACTGCCAGTCTGCTGTTAACAAAGCAGAATTTATTTATTCTATTGCTACTCATTCCAGTCTCAACCTCATGGCCCTAACTGAGACTTGGATCAAACCTGAGAACACTGCCACTCCTGCAGCCCTCTCCACTAATTTCACTTTTTCCCACACCCCTCGCACGATTGGGAGGGGTGGAGGTACTGGTCTCCTTATCTCAAATGAATGGAAATTTGATCTTCTACCATCTCTTACAGGCAACAGTTCATTTGAATCACATGCAATTACTATTACCCACCCTGTTAAAATTATGGAATCACATGCAATTACTATTACACACCCGGTTAAAATCCACTTTGTAGTCATTTATCATCCCCCAGGTCAACTGGGCAACTTCTTGGAGGAGTTGGATGTGTTACTTTCAAACTTTCCTGAGGATGGTACTCCTCTGGTACTGCTCGGTGACTTCAACATCCACCTAGAAAAACCCCAGGCTGCTGACTTCAACACTCTGCTCGCCTCATTTGATCTCATGTGAGTGTCTACTATGGCTACTCACAAATCAGGTAACCAACTAGACCTCATCTACACATGCTATTGCTCCACAGACAACACTTTAGTTACTCCACTGCACACCTCAGACCACTTCCTCATCACTTCTAACCTCACACTAACTCCTGACACAGCACACACTCCTCCGCAGGTCACCTTTCGACGCTCAGCCTCTCCCACTCGCCTATCCTCTATGGTTTCATCCTCACTTCCTTCACCCTCTCAGTTTTCAGCACTGCACACAAACAGTGCTACTGACAGTCTTTGCTCCACTCTAACATCTTGCTTAGACAACTTTTGCCCACTTTCATCCAGACCAGCAGCACTACCCCCTCTGCCCCCTGGCTGTCTGATGTTCTCCGGGAACATCGCTCTAGACTCAGGGCTGCAGAGAGGAAGTCCAGACCAGCACGCTGCGTGCCGCCCACCCGAAATTTTTGGGGGGCCGGCTGGCGCCCCCCCGCCGACGCTCCCTGGCCGCCCGATGACCCCGGATGGGTTTCGGGAGACCTGACCCCACCGGGGGCCCGACGGGAGCCCCCCAAAATCCAAGACCTCCAAATGCAGTACTGCCTTCCTCCACTGTGTGGCACCACACCCGTCCCACTCTAGGATTATTGCAATGGGCTTCTGGCCCATTCATATAGTCTAGAGGTGGATGCTTTACGCCATTATAGAAAATAATAGGTTCGTAGACAGTGGAATTTTGGGATGAAACTGGGTGCTGTGGACTCAGGGGGACCTGCTGAGTGCAGTAAAATATTTTTTTTTCATGAATGCACCTTGATTTAAAATGTCCAAATAAACACTATCTGGAGCCCATGCAATAAGTCTGAATTGGGACAATCATCCCATTTGCAATTTATTCAGTGGGATCAGTATAATATATTAGTGGGATTATGCTATTAAATAAATTGGAAGTGGAATATGTGTCCATTTGCAATTTACTGAATGGGATCGCTACAATAGGTCAGTGGGATGATTCTCCTCTAACCACTTAAAGTGTCCCCATACAATAAATTGCAAATGGGACATGTGTCCATTTGCCATTTAATTAATGGGATCGCAATAATAGGTTAGTGGGATGACTCTCCACTAACCACTTTAAGTGTCCCATACAATAAATTGCAAGTGGGACATGTGTCCATTTGCCATTTAATGAATGGGATCACTATAATAGGATAGTGGGAGGATTGTCCACTAACCCCTTTAAGCGTCCCATACAATAAATTGCAAGTGGGACATGTGTCCATTTGCCATTTAAAGAATGGGATCGCTATAATAGGTTAGTGGGATGATTGTCCACTAACCACTTAAAGCATTCCCATACAATAAATTGCAAGTGGGATCTGTGTCCATTTGCAATTTATTGAATGGGATCCCTATAATAGGTTAGTGGGATGTTTGTCCACCAATCTATTAAACCAAAACCAAACAATAAATTGCAAGTGGGATCTGTGTCCATTTGCAATTTATGGAATGGGAACACTATAATAGGTTCATTGGATGATTTTATCCCCCTGACCTAAGTTGATCCAATACAATAAATTGCAAGTGCGATCTGTGTCCATTTGCAATTGATTGAATGGGATTGCTATAAAAGCTTAGTGGGATAATTGTCCACCAATCCATTTAACCGATCCCATTCAATAAATGGGAAATGGACACCTATCCCACTTGCCCTCTATTGAGTGACGTGTCCATTTCTAATTTAATTAATGGGGCCTAGATAGTGTTTTTTTGGACATTTTAAATCAAGGCGCATTCATGATAAAAAAAAATATTTTACTGCACTCAGCAGGTCTCCCTGAGTTTGTGGCACCCAGTTTCGTCCAAAAATTCCACTTTCCACGAAACCCCTTTGGGTTTTTTTGGTAGAAAAAAATAAGTTTCTCCAATCTTCTTGAAACTCTGGTTTCTGATAGAGGGCACTGAGACTAAGACAGGAATGCAAGTTTGGAGGCTCTAGAGCCTCCCAGGGCTGAGATATGGAGATCCCACTAGCAATTTATGGCATTATAGAAAATAATGGATCCGTGGACAGTGGAATTTTGGGATGAAACTGGGTACTGTGGACTCGGGGTCCTGCTGAGCGCAGTAAAATAATTTTTATCATGAATGCACCTTGATTTAAAATGTCCAAATAAACACTATCTGCAGCCCATGCAATAAGTCTGAATTGGGACAATACATAGTAGATAAGTGGACAGTCATCCCATTTGCAATTTATTCAGTGGGATGTGGGAGTTGAAAACAGGAAGTATGTCCACCTGCAATTTATTTAATGGGCCTTCTGTACTGGTCCCGTGGACACATGTGAATAAAGTGTATTTTTCATAAGCATGAGTGATACTGTTGATGAAACCACCTCTACTGTACTCAGCAAACTCAGTGGAAACCATTCATGACCGTTTCATGTCATAATAGTGTAATATGCACAAAAAATGAATGTCCATGGAACCACTATATAGGGCCCACTGAATAAATTGGAAATGGGATGTTTCTTTATGTTAGATTAAAAATAACATTCATATTGGGGCCAG
>NW_015540943.1:1785838-1795124 GCF_001515605.1 Sinocyclocheilus anshuiensis
CCTACTATTTGTCCAATTCCCCACTAAAGTGGGCAAATGACCCCCGGACCCCCGCTGACCACTCGCAAGCCACGCCCCATCCTAAAAACCCACTATTTGTCCAATTACCCACTATTTTGGGCAAATATTCTGTTGATCTCCGCTGACCGCTCCCAAGACACGCCCCCATCCCACGAATCCACTATTTGTCCGATTACCCACTATAGTGGGCAAATATCTCGTTGACCACCGCTGACCGCTCCCAAGCCACGCCCCATCCCACGAATCTACAATTTGTCCGATTACCCACTATTTTGGGCAAATGTCGCACTTGCAACATTCACACTTGCAATTTACGCCATTATAGAAAATAATGCATTCGTGGACAGTGGCATTTTGGGATGAAACTGGGTGCTGTGGACTCAGGGGGACCTGTTGAGTGCAGTAAAATAATTTTTATCATGAATGCACCTTGATTTAAAATGTCCAAATAAACACTATCTGGAGCCCATGCAATAAGTCTGAATTGGGACAATACATAGTAGATAAGTGGACAGTCATCCCATTTGCAATTTATTCAGTGGGATGTGGGAGTTGAAAACAGGAAGTATGTCCACCTGCAATTTATTTAATGGGCCTTCTGTACTGGTCCCGTGGACACATGTGAATAAAGTGTATTTTTCATAAGCATGAGTGATACTGTTGATGAAACCACCTCTACTGTACTCAGCAAACTCAGTGGAAACCATTCATGACCGTTTCATGTCATAATAGTGTAATATGCACAAAAAATGAATGTCCATGGAACCACTATATAGGGCCCACTGAATAAATTGGAAATGGGATGTTTCTTTATGTTAGATTAAAAATAACATTCATATTGGGGCCAGGGCCTAGGGGCATCGAATGCTTGAGTGTGGGGCCCTGATTTACGACGTGGAAAAGGGCCAAAGTCCTCATCATTTGGGAAGACCTTTAAAAAAAATCAGCAAAAATATTCAGTGAAAAATACACACGTGCTCGCACCTTTTCGGACCTTTTGACCCCTAAGCAAGGTCGTAGGGCCACCAAACTTTTCCGCCCGCTCGAGGGGGTCCCCTTGAGACAAAGATTTTGAATTCGGCTAGATCGGACCCTTCTGAGCCGTGTCCGCGAACCCTCTATGGAAAGCCCATTCAAATAAATTGAGAACGGGACTTTTTTAGGGAGGTCCCATGGGGCCCAAATCGCACATTGAGTTGCCTCAGGAGCCCCGGAGCGATGTGCTAAAGGGGCCTGGGCCTGGGACCCCAAAAAGTATTTTTCTTCATTTTATATCTATTTCTCTGTCTGCCATTGAAGTCAATGGGAGAGGCCTAGAAACAGGCCTGATTTCAGTGAGCCACGCGGCCGGACTTAAAAGGCTTAGGAAGCCACCAGGGCCCTCAAACTCAGGAGCCCGAATGGGGGGCCCACGAAGGCGGTGCTTGCCGACTTTCGAGGCCCAGTGACCTTCTGTCTTCATACGGGTGGCATCCCACTTCCCATTTAAACGCGTAACTGTTTTGTGGACATGTGGTCCCTTTTTTGACCTTTTGACCACTGAACGAGTTCGTAGGGTCACCAAACTTTTCCGCCCGCTAAAGGAACCCCTGACAATACACAAATGGCGCCCTCTAGTCGATTCGGAGCCGCGTCCATGAAACCGCTAGGCCAAACCAATTCAAATAAGTCGCAAGTGGGATTTGGGCCTGGGACTCCAAAAAGTATTTTTCCACATTTTTTATCCATTTCTCTGTCTGCCATTGAAGTCAATGGGAGAGGCCTAGGAACAGGCCCGATTTCAGTGAGACACGCGGCCAGACTTAAAAGGCTTAGGAAGTGGCCAGGAACCTCAAACTCGGGGGTCGAAACGGGAGGCCCACGACGGCGGTGCGTGCCGAGTTTCGAGGCCCAGTGACCTTCCGTCTCCGTACGGGAGACGTCCCTCTTCCTATTTAAACGCGTAACTGTTTTGTGGGCGCGCGGTCCCTTTTTTGACCTTTTGACCCCTGAACGAGTTCATAGGGTCACCAAACTTTTCCTCCTGCTAAAGGGACCCCTGACGATACGCAAATGGCACTCTCTAGTCGATCAGCCCTTTCGGAGCCGTGTCCACGAAACCGCTAGGCCAAACCAATTAAAATAAATGGAGAGTGGGATTTGACAGGGGGGTCCATGGGGCCCCCCAAAGTGCTCTGCTTAGAGCACCGGTCGATCGGAGCGGCTTTGTGTCGGACGTCATTTAAACAGCCAGGCAGGGCATTGGTGAGCGTCCGCAGGTCGAGGGCGCCTGCCCCCTGCCTGAGGACCACATGGGGATGCTTTCCGTGAATATAGTGGGTAAACGGACAAATAGTGGGTTCGTGGGACCTGGGGGGCAGGGGCAAGTGGTCAGCAGGGGTCAAGGGGACGTTCCGGCACAATAGCGGTGAAATGGACAAATAGTGGGTTCGTGGGACGGGGCCCCTAGCCCAAGTGACCCCCATGTACCCGGTAGAGAGATGTACAAATAGTACTTTGGTGGGACATACAGGCCCCTGGGGTAAGAGCCCCATCCATTCACTCAAAGGAAGAACGGTCAAATAGTAGGGTTTTGGGAGCGACTACCCCGTTTTACCCCTAAAAATGATTGAAAATGGACATTTAAAGGGTCCATGGATGGGGGGAAGGGTCAACAGGTGTGTGTCACCCCCTATAGGTGTCCAAAACCCCCCTATTCCGGGGGAAGCAAATCGGAGCATGCGGAATTTGGGGTAAGCAGAAACCTCCCAATCGTCTTTTAAATAACAGGCTAATGGGATCCAAATCCACCCTACGGTCCCTTCGGGTAATTATGCATCCATTAGAAATTTATAAGAATGGGCCTTTTTCCGCGAACCCTTTGAATGTAATTTCTCTCTCAATATAGCCTTTAACTCTGAATGTATGATTCCCCCCTATTTAGTGCTTTTCAAGTACTTGACTTGATGCACACTTTGTAAAGTTGTTGAAATCTCTTCTAAAGCATTACAGGAGACAAATATGAGACCCCCAGATTATTTAGCTAAAGAGAAACTCTGAGCACAGTGTGTGATGTTGTTGAGGAGGAGACAAATGTGAGACCACCAGGAGAAAAATCTGAGCACAGTGTGTGATGATGATGAGGACTCTTCTAAAACTTTAAGTGAGACAAATGTGAGAGTGTTAGAGTTTTTCTCAGGGGACAAGTTTGAGCCACCAGAGTCTTTAGACTAGGAGAAATATCTGAGCACAATGTGTGACGCTGTTGAGATCTTGTTTGAAACTTTGGAGGAGACAGATGTGAGACCACCAGAGTCTCTAGCTTAGGAGAAAAATCTGAGCACAGTGTGTGATGTTGTTGAGATCTATTCTAAAGCTTTAAAAGAGCCAAATGTGAGAGATCCAGGGTCTTTAGCTAAGGAGAAATATCAGCACAGTGTGTGATGTTGTTGAGATCTCTTCTACAGCTTTAAAGGAGACCATTGTGAGATTGTTAGAGTTTTTGTCTCAGGACACAAGTTTGAGAAGCAGGAGACTCAAGCAAAAATCTCCATTCGATCTTAAAGTAACCTCATTTCTGTCTAGGAGAAATATTTGAGATGTTAAAGAGATCTCACTTTTGATTTTTCTTTCCTATGGGAGGGCAATGACTTATTAATCTCGCCAGTAGAGGTGCTGCCTTCCAGCTTCAGTTTATTCAGAGGTTCCTTGTTGGACCCAAAGACCTTGTTTGGAGGCCCGAACTATACTGACCCGAAGTGGGAACTTGCATCTTGCTGAACCTTTGTTTTGAATGAATTTGAGTACTCATCAACAACATAATCTCCCAAAGTTTTATCAAGGACTGTTCACTGTTTGGAGGATGTTCCAAAAACAGAGGTCAACAGACTGCGAATCTCTATCATGGTTGATTAAAGAACCAGTAGTGTATGGGTCACGTTTTAACGTGGAGAATACAGCAGGACCTTTTGTGACACATTTGTCCTGTCGGGCTGGAATTGTCACACTAGGACATGTGGTTGACTTATGTGGACCCAATCTACTCAACACTGCAAGTCTGACTTCTCATGTGGGAGTTAGATCCATCAGGATCATAGATCAATTGCTCAGCACCTGGAAGAAGAAACTTACAAAGTCTGAACTATCTTTGTTAACCTCCTGGGGTCGACAGTTCCGGCGGCGGAACTTTTTGCGGATTTGAATGTTGACAGCGAAAAGAACTAAAATGCTCCTTCATACTTGATCGTACATATAAGAGTAATACAGCATTTCAATCTGTAAAGGGTCTACTTTTATTTGTGTACACTCACAATATCAACAAAACATTGTGCTTTTGCAAAATAAAGAAAATATACAGGGTGTGCTTTTAGCCGTCTCATTCTCCGCGCATATCTTTTTGAAACGCGTCACTAAAATTAACTGAAACTCAGCGAATATTTGACACACACACATGAGAGATATATCTATAGAAAGCTTAACATGTCTACTTTTAAACTAAGTAAGTCATGACGAAAACAAATATTATGTGACAAAGTAATCAGTATGAAACCAACGCGATGTCAAGTCTTTCTCAGGTGTGAATCACAGCATTATGCATGATCATTCACGCCTCCTCGTATATACCTTTTCTACACAAAAAGTGTCTTAGGAAATTTAAATCAATATATTTTTTTCTGTGAATGAGTGAGTAAGATGATTTTCACATAATTTTGAAGCAAAAACTCTAGACTTCAAGATCAAGTTCTCAAAAGTCTTGTGAACAAATTATTCTGTATGTGTTTTATGGCCTTATTTCAGTGACTTTAAAATTTTAGATTTTCACTAAGCACGCATAAACGTTGTTTTCTCAAAAACACAATCACATACTCACATATTATTGTAGCCCAGTTTGTGCTGATTACAGTGTTATTAAACTTTAGCCATTAAAATGTTTATAAGCAACTGAAAAAAGCACAAATGTCAGGGCATGTCAAAACTTTTCCAGGCCCCAAAACACCCTCGGACCCCAGAGGGTTAACTGATTACTGCAATGGTTTCTGTCAACCAAATATCGGGGTTTCTTTTCCTGCTATGATTCTTTCTCCTGATTTTAAAGAATGTGCTGGTCAATTGTTGGAGTCCAAAGATTCTTTTACAAAAAACTTGAAGGATATGGGTTATGGGAAAAGTTATGTATAAGTTGATTGTTAAAGTGCTAAACAAAAGTAAGCTAAATGGTAGAGCTGATACTCCTTAGAGAGCTCGGTTAGGGATCGATAATGAGATTAAACCTGTGTGGAGAGCATTGTACAACCACCGTTGACAAAGAGAGTAGGGGATTTGCAATGGAGGGTTTTGCATGGTATCGTGGCTGTTAATGCTTTTATTTCTGTTATCAATCTCAATGTAAGTGCTAATTGTCCTTTTTGCTCACAGAGGGAAACTATGTTTCACTGTTGTTTGGATTGTGGTAGATTGAGTGCTCTTTTTCATTTGTTGCAGAGGATGTTCATGATGGTTGGAGAAAGTTTTTTTCCAAGCAAATGTTTATGTTTGGTTTTAAATATTGTCAGAAGTGGAGATTGAAATGTCAATCTATTTCAGTAGAAGAAACAAGATAGAAGAGTCTTCGGATTGTGTGTACAGTTTTTGTAGATGTAGATGAGTTTATACAATACAAACGGTTTCATATGTTTGGACATATGGTGTCTTAAAAATGTGTTATGTTATGTTGAAGAGAATGTGTTAGTTTTTGGGCTGGTGTTGAGTTGATTTATGTGATTTTGTGTTTATTTTTCTATGCTTTGGAAATATTAAATGGAGATTGTATTTGATTATGTTCTCTCTCTCTCTCTAAACAGTAATTCAGTAATATTTCATACAGTGAAATCACACATTATGAACTTGAAGAAATTGCTTAATATTTACAATTTTGATTTTGATTCATTTGGATATTAGATTTATAAAGAAAATATGACACTATTGCCTTCTGTAGAGCTTCTTTATACCTTAATTAGATTTGTTCCATAATTGACAAATTTTTCCATATCAACACTGTTATTGAACTGAATCAACACTGAACTGACTTGAAATTAATAATAATACTTTTGTCTTGTTAGAGTTGCTATACAGCAGAGTTTGGATTTGTCTTATACTTTACTTTACATATTATTCTGTTATTTTCTTGTTTATTAGTGAAGCCCCTTTGAAACAGTTTGCATTGTATAAAGCTCTAAAAAATCCATAGAAAAAGTCACCTTTATAACAAGATTTCTTTTCAGTGTATAAAATGTGTATAAAATGTTTAGCTCTTTTACTTTTAGCACAAGTAAAGGAGCATGATATAATTTTAACTGTGTTTTGTGTATGTATGTGTTGTAAGGGTGGTTTCCCTGTCTCGGCCTCTTTTCTGGGTTAAACGGCATCCTACGTTACACCCATCTATACATTCACAAGCCGAGCGTGTTTACTGGAGTGTAAAAGCACAGCAATCCATTTCCTTTCAACATCTCAAGATAAAAGAGGAGGATGAGAAGAAATATCTTAGACAGCACTTCTGAGGTCAAGAATCAATGTTGGATTCTTTAAAGAACAAGTTTTCATCATTCATGTGATTTCATTGAAGCATTTTCATTTCTGCATGGAACAGGTGAAACAGTATGTGGTGCTCAAATGTATTTCAACCCTACAAATCCACCCTTGGCACCGTTGGCCACACCTAAAGAGGCAAAAGGTGACACAGTCCATGAAAACATGCTTTCGTGTAGTATGCAGTCAATGCAGATGTCATCTTCAGACTTCTGGTCCAGACTTGTTGCAATTGCAGCTGGTCAGTCTTTGTTCTCCTTTCAGTCCTGTGTGAGAGATCTTCATCAAATGGTATTGATATATCCATTGAATACTTCACACCTCCACAAGAGCAGGCACTGAAGATGGTAGAACCCACTTGTTCCTCTTTCTGAGCCAGTGCACAGGATGTGAACTCATGCAGCAGGGATCCTGTGATTTAAAAAGAGCATATGGCACAACAAACAGCAAACATATACATGGCATTTGTCATTGGTCAGAGGTTTGATGTGGTCAGATTGAATTTGTCTCTGGCAAAAAGCCCTTAAATTGATGTACTTAAAAAGATGGTCAATGTGAGAACAAAAGATGATCTGAAAAGCTCTTATACTGTTTTTGGAAACATTCAAATAAATTGCATTGTAACAGACTCAACAATTATTGATTTCAACACCCCCCTTTATCAGTAAGAGTATCAGCAAAATATTCAGTGTAACCAAATACAGAAATTCAAATGCCCAAAAACAATCATTGTTTCAACTGAAATGGACAACATACAAAGAAACAGAAATCAAATTAGTTACATGATATATCAATGAAAATTTTTGTACTTAGGCAAAAGTGAGAAATTCTAATTTACATTTGAAACTTGGTGAGATGATAGCTAAGTGATTAGGTAAACCCAAAGAAACCAAAACAAACAATAATTAGATGAAATTCACAATTATAATACAGTCCAGATGTATAGACTTAAATAACATGATATGAGGCAGTATCAGACAGATGTAGATTTGACTCTGTGTGTGAAGATCAAATGGTTTTATCTATGTGGCTGTATTTAGCTGTGGCTATGTGTCAGTGTAATCATGCTCCAAACAAAAGTGAGGAAGTTTTACGATTGTGATGCAAATTTGGTCCTGTTGTAAAAGGGAGCAAGCCTGAGAATGTGAGTATGAGGTGTGATCTGGCTCAAAATGCTTCCACACCAATGTTTTTTTGTTAAGAATTATGATAAAGTACAAAGTTCAGAGGTACTAAATCCTGCTGTGAGGAAAGCATTTTCATTGTTAAGACAATTGTGAATCACACTGTGGCCACATCGCAATTCTATGCTTCTGTACATGGATCACTGCAGCTATATGGAAAATAGCAGAGTGTACCACTCAGGAGACAAACAAATTCAACATAGACACACATGCAACTTGAAATTGCTGTACAATTCCAGTATTAAAGTTATTCTAAATTTACACAAGACACGTGGTCTAGAATGCATAGCATCTACAACCTTAAACCTTGTTTCACACACTTACAGTAAAGCAATCATGTGTTTTAAAAGAATAAACTCAACTAGTCTTTGTGCACATGTAGTTACACAAACAACTATAATGTGTGTTCTATGTGCACAATGTGTTTAGCACAATTACAAATGTGAAAATACAAACAGGATCATTGAAATTTGGATGTTTACATATTAAACTCACTGCTATTAAGCTGCTAACCCACTAGCAAGTGAAATCAATAGCTGGAGGCCTTGCATGAACAATGCAGTTAACTCACTAAGAATTTTACCTGAGGATGACTTGTTACATGTGGACCACTGATATTTGCCCTTAGAAAGTGGTTTCCTATGTTTCAGAAAATAAGGTGGAGGTCTACCCCTTCCCAGTGACCAGCATTTTTCCTCTGTATGGCCTATTTTGTGACAGGAACTACAGAACCTGCTATCTTTGCCAAAGGGTTGTCTGCTGTGTACTTCTGGAGTTTGAGGATTTTCATGCCTCTCTAATGCTTCCTTTACACCATGCTCTGTGGTCCATGACTCTGCGCTATTACGGTGCTGCATCACCTTGAGAACTGAAATCGGCACACTTTCTTGAGCAGTGGCACATGCTTCCTCTGAAGTAAAAGTTCTAGAATCATCACAGCAAGTCACCAAGAAGTGAACATGCTTTTTAGTCCCATCGCTGTTAAGCATTTTGGGAGACATGGACTCGTGTGCATTTAGCTTAGTCTTGAGAACTGCAATGGTGCCCTTGTTATTTTTAAATGTTTCACTCAGAGCTAACTGTTCAGCTAGTAATTTATCTAGCTGTGATTGAAGATCCTGAATCTTTGCCTCTGACTTTTGTATTTATGCATTTTTAGAATGCAATTCTTTACAATTAGCATCTATACTTGAAGATAGATGTGTCATCAAATCACGTAGCCGAGTACAGCTTATGAAGTTTAAAGGGGTCATATGATGCGATTTAAATTGTTCCTTTCTCTTTGAATTGTTACAAGCTCTTGGTGCATAAAGAAGATCTGTAAAGTTGCAAAGACTAAAGTCTCAAATCCAAAGAGATATTCTTTATAAAAGTTAAGACTCAACCATGCCTACCTAAAACGGCTCGTTCTAACAAGCCCCCACATGTCTATGTCACGATGTGGGAAGATTTGCATAAAATCGCCCAAATGTTCACGCAAAGAAAGAAGGTGTAACTTTTATTCTCGCTGTAGTATTGTTGCTGCTGCCGCCGCC
>NW_015540943.1:1795141-1795769 GCF_001515605.1 Sinocyclocheilus anshuiensis
TTGTAAGGATGGTTTCCCTACGGTGGTTCAGGCTGTAGGATTGCCGAATGACTAAAGAAACGTTATCAGCACGATGGTATAAAACTGTACATTTCTAGTCTATTACCACCCACTGCCACTTATACCAACGACGGAAATAAGCGCAGTTAGAATAGCTAAATATGTGGGAGAGTGTTGCTATTGAGTGACTATATTGTATTGCAATTGGTAGCACTTTAATGTTAATGTTGAATCAAGACTAGTTAGCACATCATTTATAATCGAAGTGGTTTAACAACAGTATTTTGTTAGAGTTACACTTGAATTGATTACAAAATAGATGAAGGATGGTAAAACATGTACAGTTAAAGGTACCCAGCATGTATGCAAAATATTACCTGACAGGAAGAAAAAGAGGGAGAGAGGGCAGAGCCCCAAGAAGAGCTCCAACAAAGAAAAGAGGCAGCAAAGAAAAGAGGTAGCAAAGAAAAGAGACCGAGCTACAGTTACAATCTTCTTTTATCCCTTCCTTGACCATGTCACTAAAAACCAACTGTGAGACATTCGAACTGACCAATCAGCAAATTACAGCTTCACCCACTGGGCAAAAGGTGTGACATTTAGTAGACCCCCAGTGTATACACATGTT
>NW_015540943.1:1795821-1796101 GCF_001515605.1 Sinocyclocheilus anshuiensis
GCCGGATCGGCTTTCACCGTGGACGAAGCGGAGTCCAGCCCGGGGTCGTCACATGTGGTTGCCACAAGCCCACCAGGCCGCTCCTTTGTCGAATCTGCCGGCTGCGCCGTTCTCAAGCCCACCGGCCTCCCCTCACTCAGCCCGCCGTGTGTTATGTTGTGAAAGTGAAACTTTTTGGTCTTTGGTCTTCCAAACGAGGACAAAACTAGAAATCAATGGTTAAGTTGTATTTACAACACTGTTCCAGAACAGTTCAACCCAAATATTCAGATGTGTGCAG
>NW_015540943.1:1796675-1799949 GCF_001515605.1 Sinocyclocheilus anshuiensis
TACGTTTTCATTTAAAGGATTTGCCACTAATGATTCAAACGCGAGTTTTGAGCAGTGTAGAGTAGCGCTTGTTTGACATTTCTCTGATCACAAATGCAGACATGTTTTATCTTTACGCGGCGTGATGCAACGCAACCCGTAAAAAGACAGTATAAGTCATTATAATCCGTAATTATGTCCCCACTGGATGCAACAAATGGAGCAAAGAAAAAGAGGTAGCAAAGGAAAGAGCCAGAGCAACAGTTACAGTCCTTTTTTATCCCTTTCTTGACCATGTGACTAAAAACCAAATGTGAGACATTCAAACTGACCAATCAGCAGATTACAGCTTCACCCACTGGGCAAAAGAGTGTGATAATTAGCAGACCCCCGATGTATACACATGTTGGCCTACAGGCCATGATCGATATCAGCACTTCTGTGCCTTCAGGAACGCCAAATGGCCCTTTTGTTACTCAAGATAGGTTTGGGACAGGAAAGCAGAAGTCTTTGATCAATTTCAACCCTACAGTGTGTATGTATGTATATATATATATATATATATATATATATATTGGACTTGGTAAGCAGCCTTATTTGAGACACCCAGCACCCAGCCTATGAGAAAGTTCATACAGATATAAGATAGTAATCTCTCAGCTTCTGGACATATGGAACATCAAAGATGTAGTGTTCACAATGTCTCCACGTGTGGTGGATATGTTCTGACAACCAGTGTGTCTCATCTCTCCTACTGCAGATGTCCCCAGGGGAGGACAGGTGGCCCACCATTCTGTGCTTTCCATTGCCCTTCATGATGGATGTGTTGCGCGAGCATTGGACACGTCCCCGGGGCCTGTCTCTGCCTTTTTTCTGGGTTAAACGGCATCCTACATCACACCCATCTATACATTCACAAAGCCGAGCGTGTTTACTGGAGTGTAAAAGCACAGCAATCCATAAAAAGGATAAAAGAGGAGGATGAGAAGAAATATCTTAAACAGCACTTCTGAGGTTAACTGAAAATGATATCACAACTGGAGCAATGCTGGGTTCTTTAAAGAACAAGTTTTCATCATTCATGTGATTCCATTGAAGCATTTTCATTTCTGCATGGAAGAGGGTGAAACAGTATGTGGTGCTCAAATGTAATACTGAAATCTGAGGCTGCACATCCAATACATCAACTCTACACACTATGAGTTACTCTATATGTACTTTGCTTGAAGAGATTACATGTTGTACAGTTTTTAAAGCATTAACATATAGGATGGATCTTGATTAGAAGGTGAAAAAGGTGGTTGGATGAGAGGGCTTGAAAAATAAGAGGTCTTTAGAATAATGTTGTAATGTGGTGTTTGGATTTTGTCATGTTCATGTTTTCATGTCTTTTATTTTGTAATTGATTCACCCTGTTTGTGTCATGCTTCCCTTGCCCTCATGTATTCATGCCATTGGTTCCTCTGTTCATTGTGTCATGTTCTGATTGGTTGTCTAGGTCATGGATCTTGTTTCCCATTGGTTTGTTCTTGTCATGTGACCCTCATTGTCTTCCATCCTTTAATATTAGAATGTGTACCCCATGGTTAAAAAATACCTATACACCTATAATAAAATACCTATATAAAATTATAAAAAGTATATATCGTCTTTCTGAATCATTCCCAAACATAAGATTGTTGTTTAGGCCATACATACCACGTAATATTAGAATAAGCACCTCTTAGTCCTCTCCTGCCTATGAGTCTGCTCCAAAGGCATCTCCTGTCCTCCTCCAGAGGTGGCGGCATCTGCTGCAGAACCTCCTGATTTGGTGGCATCTGCTTCCGAACTCACTGCCTGCCCTGTCACGGCCACAGAGGCTGTTCACGAACTCACAGACTGTCTTGTCACGGCCACGGAGTCCGTTCTCGAACTCACTGTCTGCCCTGTCACGGCCACAGAGGCTGTTCACGAACTCACAGACTGTCTTATCACGGCCACGGAGTCCGTTCTCGAACTCACTGTCTGCCCTGTCACGGCCACAGAGGCTGTTCACGAACTCACAGACTGTCTTATCACGGCCACGGAGTCCGTTCTCGAACTCACTGTCTGCCCTGTCACGGCCACAGAGGCTGTTCACGAACTCACAGACTGTCTTATCACGGCCACGGAGTCCGTTCTCGAACTCACTGTCTGCCCTGTCACGGCCACAGAGGCTGTTCACGAACTCACAGACTGTCTTATCACGGCCACGGAGTCCGTTCTCGAACTCACTGTCTGCCCTGTCACGGCCACAGAGGCTGTTCACGAACTCACAGACTGTCTTATCACGGCCACGGAGTCCGTTCTCGAACTCACTGTCTGCCCTGTCACGGCCACAGAGGCTGTTCACGAACTCACAGACTGTCTTATCACGGCCACGGAGTCCGTTCTCGAACTCACTGTCTGCCCTGTCACGGCCACAGAGGCTGTTCACGAACTCACAGACTGTCTTATCACGGCCACGGAGTCCGTTCTCGAACTCACTGTCTGCCCTGTCACGGCCACAGAGGCTGTTCACGAACTCACAGACTGTCTTATCACGGCCACGGAGTCCGTTCTCGAACTCACTGTCTGCCCTGTCACGGCCACAGAGGCTGTTCACGAACTCACAGACTGTCTTATCACGGCCACGGAGTCCGTTCTCGAACTCACTGTCTGCCCTGTCACGGCCACAGAGGCTGTTCACGAACTCACAGACTGTCTTATCACGGCCACGGAGTCCGTTCTCGAACTCACTGTCTGCCCTGTCACGGCCACAGAGGCTGTTCACGAACTCACAGACTGTCTTATCACGGCCACGGAGTCCGTTCTCGAACTCACTGTCTGCCCTGTCACGGCCACAGAGGCTGTTCACGAACTCACAGACTGTCTTATCACGGCCACGGAGTCCGTTCTCGAACTCACTGTCTGCCCTGTCACGGCCACAGAGGCTGTTCACGAACTCACAGACTGTCTTATCACGGCCACGGAGTCCGTTCTCGAACTCACTGTCTGCCCTGTCACGGCCACAGAGGCTGTTCACGAACTCACAGACTGTCTTATCACGGCCACGCTACTCCAGGACCTGCTCACATAATGCCAGTTAAGTTGAAGTTTACTCAGGTCATGTCTACTGAGTCAAAGCCTGATCACATCATGTGTGCCAAGCCAGAGTCTGCTAACATCATGTCTGCTACTCAAGGGCCTGCTCACGTCATGCTGGCCACTCAAGAGATTCTTCACAACATGGCTGCCATTCAAGAGCTTCATCGCAAGATGGCCGCCACACAGG
>NW_015540943.1:1800028-1813628 GCF_001515605.1 Sinocyclocheilus anshuiensis
CTGCCTGCCCTGTCACGGCCATGGAGGCCGTTCATGAACTCACTGTCTGTCCTGCCACGGCCATGGAGGCCGTTCATGAACTCACTGTCTGTCCTTTCACGGCCAAGGAGGCCATTCAAGAACTCTCTGCTTGTTCAGTCACAGGCAAATGGTCTGTCCATGTCTCTGCACCGCCATGGCTTCCTACTCTGCCGTCATCACCCGGCCGCCCTGTTCTGCCTGCTCCACCATGGCTCCCTGCTCTGCCTGCATTGCCATGGATGCCTGTTCTGTCTGCTCCACCATGGCTCCCTGCTCTGCCCGCACCGCCATGGCCCCCGATCTGCCTGCTCCGCCATGGCCGCCCGATCTGCCTGCTCCACCATGGCTCCCTGATCTGCCTGCTCCGCCATGGCTCCCTGCTCTGCCTGTTCCTCTTCACGGGCCTGGCCCTCCATCCCTCCCCGAGTTCCACCTCCACTCCACCACCCTCCTGGACGTTTTGGGTTTTGTTTGGGCGTCTGGAGCCACCCTTAGAGAGGGGGGGAAATGTAATGTGGTGTTTGGGTTTTGTCATGTTCTAGTCTGTTTGTGCCTCGTCAGATCTGTTCATGCCTAGTCAAGTCAACTCAAGTCTGTGTATCTTGTTTGGATTATGTTTGGATGTTTGGATCTGACTGATTCGTTACAAATGTCCACCAATGAATTGTTCACAAAACCAGGAACATGTGAATGTATTATAAAAGTGAATTGGGTCAATTACACAAGGCATTGTGCTTAAAACCCATTTAATCCCACTGGTCACAATAGTGACTGTAAAAAAAAATGTTACTGACAGGTGTTTTAGTGCATTTTCTCCAAATATGGAAAAAATAAAGGGTCTCAATTAAATATGTGCAGTCACATGACCAGAGCAGTTTATTTCCTGTTTGCACCTTGAGAAGATCATAACTGCATCAAAGATCCAAAACAAACGGCTAGTAAAGTATGTCAACATAAAGATATGACAAAGATTTTTGGTACACATTATCTTTAAGGTGTCTAGTTGTCAAGATATCAGTTAGCTCTCACTATGGACTACATTTCCCACAAGCCCCGCACCTGGAACTAATTACACACACACACACCTGTTGTCTATCTGGAGCACTATAAAGGTTGCTCTCACACACACACTCACTGCGAAGTATTGTGTATGTTGATGATTGTCTGTCTGTTCGCTACTGCTCCGTGCCTAGCGATTCCTGAGCCTGAGTCTAGTCTGTCTGTTCCTGTGTTTTGACCTACTGCCTTTGTTTGACTTCGCTGTGACATTAAAGCTGCACTTGGATCCGACCCTGCCTTCTCGTATCCTTCCTTCCGTAACACTAGTATTAATATATGAATTCACATATATTCAGTTTTGTTGAGTGTGGTCATAGAATGAGTAAACATGTTGATGGTCACAATAGTGACCGGTGGGATAAGAGTGAACTTGGGCTTACAATATAAATGCAATTGCAGTTGCTAGTGAAAATTACACTAAAATGTTGCAATTACAAAATATTGCACTCAATTAAAAATTCAAATGTTACAAAAAATGTACAATATTGAAATGCATTGATGGTTGATTTTATTGTATTTTTTTATCTCAGTGTTCCTATCAATGTTGCATAAGGTTTTTTATGCATAATAATAACCCTAGAATGTGATCAAACAGTTTAAAATAGCTGGGCTAAGATATATAACAATCTTTATGACTGTTGAAATATGTTAATTCAGTACTCCCCTTATCCCACTGGTCAGTTGTGACCGACCATAAAACACAATTTTTCACACACTTTTCCAAAAAAAAGTATTGAATATTTCAAAGGGTTACTAATGACACATCATTTGGATATTTTCATGTCTGGGAAAAAATTGGGATTAAATGGGTTAAAATGCGTTTTAAACATAAAGTTAAGTGGTTTTCATTACCCATTTTAATTCAGTACTCCCCTTATCCCACTGGTCAGTTGTGACCGACCATAAAACACAATTTTTCACACACTTTTCCAAAAAAAAGTATTGAATATTTCAAAGGGTTACTAATGACACATCATTTGGATATTTTCATGTCTGGGAAAAATTTTGGATTAAACGGGTTAATATTAGTACCTTTGGCATAGTATTTTCAGTGTACTTTAGAACTCACTATATGAATCAAGACTACCAATGTCCACCTAAATTGTTCCACCCTTTTGTGGAAGACCCACCAGGTAGCTCTTGATAGTTTCCTGAATACACTGTGCCACAGGAAACATTAGGAGACAATTAGGGCCGTGGCATGGTCAGTGGTGATGTTGAGCCCTGTTTAAATCCGGAGAGGATGGGGGGTCCTAATTACATGCTAATATGGATCAGACAGTGTCATGAGTTTGTAATTGGAGCACAGCTGCTACTGGGAGCAACAGAGGCAACGCAGAGAGAGACTCCAGCAGGTCAGCGTGATATGAGCTGGTTTGTCTCTATCAGAGGACACACTTTTAGAAATTCATGCAGTTTGTTCTGAGATTTACACTGCCGCTAAGGGGCCTTGATTGTACCGTAGATGTAATGCAGAATTTTCTGCAGTTTATAGAACCATCTTGAATATCTGAATATAAAATGTAGTTGTATAGTTGTCTATTATACAATTATAAAATTGTATTTATTCTACACAATATTTCTTAATTGGTCTGCTCTACATTTGTCACAATATGTAGTCCAACACACACAAAACAGGATAATTTCCAAAGTCTTTAATCTGCCAGAGGAACACTCAAGAAAAGACACAGCAAACTGCATATAAACATTGACAACACCAAACAATAAATAGAAAGAACCGAGGGCCTAAATACACAAGGACATAATCAATGGAACAGGGAATAGGTGTGTAACTCAAATCAGAAATTAGTGGGAAAATGGTAACAAAGGAAACAGGTACGGGAACAAGGAACATTAGAAGTAAACCAAAGCAGAGCATACACCACATTCTAATTTAAAATAATATTCTGATGATTTGTCACTTCAGAATGTGCTCAAAACGTTTTATTCTCTTAGAGACAGGCCCCTTCTTGCCCACTTGACCAGCTATGATTGGCATTAGCAATATGATACAGTCTCTCTGCTCTGCTCAGACGTACATCAACTTCCTCCTCCTCTTCTGCATTTTCTCTGAAGACAGTCTGTCATATGAGCATGGAGCACCACTGACTGTCACTTTGTTCAAGGAAATTACTGTCGATTTCCATTTGCACTTGTGGTAGTTTGATGCCACCACCTCCTGAGCATGAGTAGTACATTCCACCTGGTCTGTGTGCATTATCATTATCATTATGCATTATCATTCTGAAGATTTGATAACCAAAAACTGAGATCAGACAATATTAACACATAAGCCACAGTTTTTCTCAATCAGAACTATCATACACATCCCTTTTTGTTTTCTATCAATCATTTTAGAAATAATGTGGCAGGCACTATGCAGGCAGTTCTGGCATGTCTTGTGACTGATGGCGACACAGCGAGTTTGAACAGGTGAAACAGTGTTATTGTTGTATTATTTATTATATGTTTTTTTTCAGCTTTATTTCTATTAATGAAAATGATCAAAAGTTTTTAATAGTTTCAGATTTAGTATTATAGTTGATGTGACTAATGCAAAGAAGCAATAAGCAAATATCAGTGAATAACATTTTCTCATTTGCATGATTTGATAACAGTGAGTCTCATATTGTTGTCCATCATCAAACCTAGACTAGACAGACATTTTAGGCCAGAGGTATCGAAATTTGCTCCCCTATACATCCAATATCTTTATCCTATGCTGAACAGACTGCCAGACCTAAGACCGGATTTCGAGCACAGGGTCAGAGCTCAAGTAGCTAGTGTCTGCTGACACACAACTGGCCATCCACGTCTGTTTTGCCCCACTGCTCAGATGAATGAAATGCCCAAAGAAGAAATGAAAGGAGAGCTGGGGTGAGGTTGAGACTTCACAGCAAACTAGTATGAATAAGAGAGTTTTATGTGGAGGGCCTGTTCACCTATTGACAGGCTCACTGTCTTGTAGGACATCTGCAAGAAGATCAATCTGCTTAGAGCTTAAAGGCATAGCTAATGTAAAATTTAAATTCTGTCATAATACTCACATCACTTTATTTCTATCAAGGAACACAAAATGAGTTCTTGGTGTACTGTAGTGTTGTATAAAGCAGGGGTTTTCAAAATGGGGTCTGGGCCCCCTGTGTGGCCACAGGGATGTGGACTTTGGAACAATATGAGGGTTCTGTAACTTGTTTTCAATGTTCCCTTCTTTCTCATGACATGCCTGAATTACAGTTATATGGATTTCTTAGAGATCATGCATTTGCACCATCTGTTTTTCTTGCTATTTAACAACATTGTTTTGAAAATATGGACTTTGTAGCTAATGTAGGACACTGCCTGAGTGATGCTGAGAATGATAAATGCAAAATAAAAAATAAGTGAAGTATAATATTACTTTTGTAATGCAATGTGTTTATGTGGTTTAAGGTTAAAAAACACATTATTTTCCACATACTGTACATTATTGTTGCTCCTCTATGCCGCACCGTTCTGAAACGCGTTGATTTTTACAAAGCTCATCATTCTGAAAAGTGCGGTGTGCTCTGATTGGCCAGCTATCTAGTGTGTTGTGATTGGCCGAATTCCTCAAGCGTGTGACGGAAATGTTATGCCCCTTACCAGGTTCAGGAAACTTTCCTCCGTAAAATGCACTGTACACACTCGAATATTTGGGTTGTACTGTTCTGGAACAGTGTTCTAAAAGAAACTTAACTGCTGATTTCTAGTTGTGTCCTCTTTTGGAAGGCCAAACAAAGTAGTTTGTCTTTCGCAACGAAACACACAGCATCTCCACAATATGGCGGTGACAGCAATACTACAGTTAAAATATAAAAGTTATGCTTTTAACTTTTTATGCTTTTTTAAAACAGCTTTTAACACTCCAAAGACAAAGGAAAACATGAAATCACATCATATGACCCCTTTAAAAACACATCGTAAGAATGTTTATTTAAGTTCATGCTTTAATAATACTGGCTTTACAGACTCATCACTGGGTTATAATTTAAAAAATGCTACCACATAAAAAGTTATCTGTTATCGGAATTTGAATTTAAATATGTTCTGTCATCGCTGCAGAGTGAACTCATTTAGCCGGATTTCAGGAGCAAAAGCAAAAGAGAAACATCATGTTGAACAATATATTGACAGCACTGCTATTTATTGATGAGCTCTAAATTAGACAGTGTGCCATATGTCCTTTCCACTGTATGACATCCCTTAATGCATGGGTGTCTAAACTCGGTCCTAAAGGGCTGGTAGATAACACTTTATAATAACTTTCATTAATAAATAATTAACAAACATTACAAGATAATGTGCTTGTTAATGTTTACTAATGTACTTATTAACGTTACCTAATGATTAGCAGATCATTATTTAATGCAAATTGAAATGCTTACAGTTGTCATTAAACTTTCAATTCATATGATCATGCACTTTAAAAACATGTATTTTAAAAACATTCAAATGATTTTGACAGATGGTTTGCAATGATTAAAAGCTTCATTAATAAATCATTAACAAACATTATATAGCTAAAGCTTAACAGATCATTAGTTAATGTTTACAAATGTCATTAAACTTTCAATTCATATGAGCATGCATTTAAAAAAAAAAATCTTCAAATGATTTTGACAGATGATTTAAAATTATTAAAAGCTTCATTAATAAACAATTAACAAACAAACATTATATAATGCCTAACTGATCATTAGTTAATGTTTACAAATGCCATTAAATCTTAAATTCATACTTTAGTGGAAATTATACAATGATTACAAGCTTATTTGTTAATGTACTTTTAAATGCTATAAATGTCATTAAACCTCCATTCACATATTTCTTAATGCTCTTTTTTACATTTACAAATGTTGTGAAAAATTAGCGTAATTGGTCATTTTAAGCACTTAACTATTCACTAAACAATTAATGTTATCATATTATTCATTAACTCATAATCACAGTCTGTAAAGGCGATACATTTCGCCTCCGTTTGTTGTGTAGACTTCTACTATTTGCACATCTTAAATCATTTATTACTTATTTGTCCATGTTTTTGCAGTACTCAATCTAAAGTGGAAACTATTCCTCATTTGTAAATGTTTATAAACATTTACTAATCATTAGTGCCTTCATGAGGAGTATTCTCAATGGCAAAAAGTGTCTGAAATGTCCTGAATTCACCGTATTTTCACAGCTTTACAAATTATTTATGAATTATTTGTTAATGTTTTTGCACTACCCAATCTAAAGATGAGACTATGTATCATCTGTACTGTAGATGTTTATAATATTTTACTAATCATTCAGTACTTTGTGGGCACTAGAGACTGGACTGCTGTAGCAACGTTTGTGTAAAGGGTGGTTTATGTAGTTTATGTAAATGCTTCTTGAAGACAAACACAGTGCAATTTGGGTACAAAGCATGTTTTTTATTGCCTTAACATTTATGTTAGTATACTACTGTATATTATTAAACAGGATATTCATTTAATCATATATCAACAGGAGAAAACAAATCAGTTTTTCAAGAAAACTTGTTCATTTATCAAAACAATGTAATAAAAACAGATTGCACTGTTCCCTTATAGTAATTAAATTGACCCCTGTACACTGTTGACCCCTTAACCAACCCATACCACCAAACCTGATCCTAACCTAACATGTATCGCACCTCAATAACAGCAGAAGTGTTAAGTAACTAAGTAAATTTTATTTATATAGCACATTTAAACATAGCAAAGCTATTCAAAGTGCTGAACAATATAAAATAAAGTTAAAACAGAGTAAGACCAAACAAACCAAAGACTGTCTCTATTGATGAAATATCAGGTCTTATCAAACAATCTAAGTCTTCCACTTGTCAGTTAGATCCACTCCCCACTCACCTGGTCAAAGCCTGTTTATTTTATCTATCTGGTATAGTAACCGATATTATGCACTCGTCTCTCACCTCTGGGGCCTCATTTATAAAACGTTGCATAAAAACCATCCTAAATTTGTTCTAAGATCATTTCTCAAAAGTGTGTAAGTGCGATTCAGAGAAAACGAATGTACGTACAAAAACACGTGCGTGCGCCTCTCTTCCAGATGTGGCATTTATAAATCGCAAATGATCTTGAAATTGTGCGCATCTGACTGGTGTCAGATCTCCAGCTTGTACACGCCCCCTAATTAATATCATTACCATATAAAAGAGCACACGCCAATCTCCGAATTTCACAAAGAAAAAGAAAAAACTTTTCAGAGTCTGAAATTAAGGTCCTGTGTCACGAATCCGGTCCATGAACTTCCGTTTGCTCGCCACCAGAGGTCACTCTTCCACTACTATGGACTCTTGCACCACACCACTGTTGCATAAAAACCATCCTAAATTTGTTCTAAGATCATTTCTCAAAAGTGTGTAAGTGCGATTCAGAGAAAACGAATGTACGTACAAAAACACGTGCGTGCGCCTCTCTTCCAGATGTGGCATTTATAAATCGCAAATGATCTTGAAATTGTGCGCATCTGACTGGTGTCAGTTCTCCGCCTTGTAAACGCCCCCTAATTAATATCATTACCATATAAAAGAGCACACGCCAATCTCCGAATTTCACAAAGAAAAAGAAAAAACTTTTCAGAGTCTGAAATTAAGGTCCTGTGTCACGAATCCGGTCCATGAACTTCCGTTTGCTCGCCACCAGAGGTCACTCTTCCACTACTATGGACTCTTGCACCACACCACTGTTGCACTTCACCCGGACTACAGTTCCCATCATCCACTGCACTGATTACACACACACAGTTGATTGCACACAGCTGTAATCAATCACACATTCCCTATATAACACTCACTCTGATCCCTTCCCACTGCTGAGTATTGTATAGCGTATATCACTCACCTAGCGATAGCTTTTCTACGGAGCCCGTTAGTTTTCATAGCCTTACCTTGTCTGTTTTCTCGCATCCTGATCTTTGCCTGTGTACCTCGGATTCCCCCTCTCATCTTGCCCTATTCAGATGCTGTTTGCCCCTGCCTGGACCTTTGCATTGTACTTGGATTTACCCCTCTAGTCTCGCACTGTTAATTCTGTTCGCCGATTGTAAACCCACGCTAGCCCTAGGAATATTCTTGTGTCTTGCCCTCTATATACCCGTTGTCATTATCTGACCCTTGCCTGTCTCTAACCATGTCTATGAATAAAGCCTTGCATTTGGAGCCGCATGTCTCATGTCTCATCAGCCCCGTAACAGAATACTCGGCCACACAAGGATCCAGCGGCTTCTCGGATGGACATTGGCTGGGTATGGATACAGCAAGAATATTGTTAGCCCTTAGACAGGGCACACGATCGCTGGAGGGCTATATTCAAGAATATTTAGCCATCGCTCATTATTCAGATTTGCCGGACTGCTGGACTCATTCACGAGGGTCCGCGTTCATCTTTAAGTCAGTTTATGGATTATGCTTTGTTGACGGTTGGTTCAACGTTCACTGTGGGTATCGCGGAGGAATGCGACCCCGCACTCACTCGTGTAATGGCGGCTGCACTAGAGCACGCTCACAAAATGGCGGTGACAGCAGAGCCTGATCGCAAAATGTCGGACACAACAGCGCCCCGTTATGTCACAACTGCCAATCCTGAGTCAAATCAAGTCACAGTTGATCGTCATGAATCAAGTCAGCTCACAGTTGATCGTCATGAGGCAAGTCAAATCACAGCTTATCTTCATGAACCAAGTCAAGTCACAGTTTATTGTAATAAGCCAAGTCAAATCACAGTTGATCATCATGAGTCAAGTCAAGTCGCAATTGATCTTCCTGAGTCAAGTCAAGTCACAATTGATCTTCCTGAGTCAAGTCAAGTCACAATTGATCTTCCTGAGTCAAGTCAAGTCACAATTGATCTTCCTGAGTCAAGTCAAGTCACAATTGATCTTCCTGAGTCAAGTCAAGTCACAATTGATCTTCCTGAGTCAAGTCAAGTCACAATTGATCTTAGTTGATCGTCGTGAGTCAAGTCAAGTCAAGTCACAGTTGATCGTCATGAATCAAGTGACGTCACAGTTGATCGTCGTGAGTCAAGTCAAGTCAAGTCACAGTTGATCGTCATGAATCAAGTGACGTCACAGTTGATCGTCGTGAGTCAAGTCAAGTCACAGTTGATCGTCATGAATCAAGTCAAGTCATAGTTGATCGTCGTGAGTCAAGTCAAGTCAAGTCACAGTTGATCGTCATGAATCAAGTCAAGTCATAGTTGATCGTCGTGAGTCAAGTCAAGTCAAGTCACAGTTGATCGTCATGAGTCAAGTCACAGTTGATTACCCTGAGTCAATTCAACTCACAGCAGATCTTCATGAGTCATGTCAAGTCACAGTTGATCGTCATAAGTCAAGTCACAGTTGATCGTCATAAGTCAAGTCACAGTTGATCGTCATAAGTCAAGTCATGATCATCCAGAGTCACGTCACATCACGTCTGTTCACTCAGAGTCCTGTCACTTCCTGTCTGTGGCACCCAGACCATCAGGGACTGTTCATCAGTATCCCAGACTGGCATCCAGCGTGGACGACCCACCATTTTGACATTTTTGAATTCCACCTTTTGGATTGCTTAGAAGAGATTAAATCCTGGTTTTCGCGTAACTTTCTCAAGCCGAATATTGACAAAACAGAAGTTCTCCTTGTTGGTACCAAATATAATTTGCCAAAATTCAATAGTTTTTCACTTTCTGTTGATAACTCTATCTAATCTCCCCATCTATTCGGTTTAAAAGTCTGGGTGTCGTCCTCGATAGTACTTTATCTTTTGAAAAGCATGTGAACAATATTACTCTGTCTGCGTTTCTCCATTTATGGAACATCAGCCACCTTCGTCCATTTCTTACACAAAATTCCACAGCTATTCTTGTACATGTTCTAGTTACCTCGCGCATTGATTATTGTAACTCTCTTCTCTTTGGGCTTTCTTACAAAATCTTGGTCCAGAATTCAGCTGCCCTTATAATTACTAGAACCTCCTCCATCAGGCATATCACTCCAGTTCTCTACCATCTTCACTGGCTTCCTTTTAAATATCGAGTAGAGTACATGATTCTACTTCTCACTTTTAAAGCTCTTCATAATTTTGCGCCACCATATCTCTCTGATTTGCTTCATATTTACATCCCGAAGCAAACTGTCAGATCTTCTTCATCTGTTTCCCTTGTTGTACCTTTTGTTTGTTTAGCCACTATGGGGTCTAGGGCATTTAGTTGTCCTGCTCCTAATCTCCGGAATTCTCTTCCACAATCTATATGAAAAAGTGACTGTCTGACTACTTTTAAATAATTTCTTGAAACTTACTTGTTTAAATTAGCTTTCTCTGATCAATTTTAGATTATTTAATGTCAATAGTTGTTGTTTGTTGTATTGTTGTCTTGATTTTATGATTATTACTCAACTGTATGGTGTCCTTGAGTGCTTTGAAAGGCGCCTTTAAATAAAATAATATTATTATGACAACAATAAAACAGAAGTAGAGTGAGTTTAAAACGCTAAGGTATAGAGATATGTTTTCAACCTCGATTTAAAAATGGTAATAGAAGGTGTAAGGCGGATGTCCAGAGGCAGTTGGTTCCACAGACGGGGGGCAGTAACAGAAAAGGCTCTGTCACCCGTAGTTTTTAAGCGGGAACGAGGGACAGACAAAAGAGCCCTGTCAGAAGATCTATAAAGTCTGATAGATGACTGAGGGGTAAGAAGGTCTTTGAGATAAGATGGAGCTTGATCGTTAAGAGCTTTAAAAAGAAACAATACATTCTTAAACTGAATTCTAAAATGGACTGGGAGCCAATGAAGCAAAGCCAAAATTGGAGTGACATGGCTGTACATTTACAAAAGCTTTTAATCATTGTATAATATGTGTCAAAACCATGTGTAGATTTTCAAGAAGTGCATGATCATATAAACTGAAAGTTTAATGACATTTGTAAGCATTTTGATTTACATGAAATAATTATCTGTTGATCATTAGGTAATGTTTAATAATTTTATTAGTAAACATTAACAAGCACATTATCTCATGTTTCTAGCTTTGTAAATATATATTGACTAATGGTCTGATAAGCATTATATAATGTTTGTTAATGACTTATTAATTAAAGTTATTATAAAGTATTACCGGCTGGTGTCCTGCAAAGTTTACCTCCAATTTGCCTCAACACACCTGCCTGGAAGTTTCTAGTATGCCTAGTAAGACCTTGATTAGCTGGTTAGATGTGTTTAATTAGGGTTGGAGCTAAACTCTACAGAACAGTGGCCCTCCAGGACCGAGATTGGACACCCCTGCCTTAATGTATGATTCCCACAATTTTGTTCATATTCACCCCTTTGTTGTGTCCTTCAGTTCAGGGACATAATCAGTGAATCCATACAGTGTTCACCACACATAAAATTGACTGGCAGGTATTTGCATACACAGTACAGGACAAAATGTCAGCTAGAGATTAGGTGGTGACCCATATGTGGCAGCTGGCAAAACAAACTGATGACGGTAATTCATCATGTGTTCATCTGTAAGTGCAGCCAGCATGGGTCAACTCACGTTCAGTCATCCTTCATGTCATGGTGAGTTTGGCTGGGACAAACCAAGGAGGAGGTCACACACAGGTTATGCACAAACAAGGAAGTGAGGGGAAAATGTCAGGCAGAGCTGAGTTAGCACTCCTCACATTTTGATCAATGGACAGCTAGCATTTGTGAGATTATAAAAAAAAAAGAAAAAGAAGAGGAGATTCCCTGATAAGAGTAATGACGTGTAGACAAAAAAATGTTTAAAAAAATGTAGTTAAAATAGGTAACTCAGCTTTGTAACTAGATTTCAAGGCAAGGCATATGAACTATTTTTTTTTTTTATTATTGTTTGTTTTTAACACTTTATTTATTTATTTATTTATTTGCCTTTAGAAACTGGAAATTGCATCTGACTGCATCAGATGCCAATCAGATTGGAGTTTTCATAAAAATTAAGCAAACACTTACTCATAAATATTTTAAAAAAGGCATACCCAAAGTAAATTGCATGATGTTCTTGAACCATTTGGAGTATATGCATGGTTTTGATCTCTTTTGAAAGGTGACACTCTGAGGTGTGTTCCTCAACAGAACACAGAATCTTGTGATTCTGTGATCAGAATCACTGTAAGTCTTATTGGTATTGAGTAATAGAACTTTGAACACACTGAAAAACAAATGCCTGCAGATGACTATAGCTGGGAGCTATTAGCTGGAATATACAATGGGATCACAGAATAAAGCCTTACCAAGCCAAATTTCAGATTTGATAACAATACCTTAGAAAATGAGTGTTTTACACATTTATCTAAATTTATGTCTAGGTGCTTCCCAAAAAAGGCCACTTGGAGACTCCAAATGACCCTTTGTAACCAACGACACATAAAATGCTACAATTCTTGAATGCTTTAATGTACAGTCATAATTTTGGGCTCTAATGAAAGGTTACACTTAGACCTATTCAATTTCTTATCCAGATTCACTGTCAATAATTGCTGACACATAGTAACTGAAGCATAAACACATTATAGTGTTTTTTTAACGATTTTTTTCTGAGGTGCTGTCATCATGTCCCTCAGTATATGGCTTTTTGCTGACTGGCTCCCAGACTTCATTCGATTCAATGTCAGATGATTGTCTGTGATATAGAAAACAACACAGACATGACAGAAGTTAGCAGGAACACCTCAAAGCACAAACACATACCTCAATATATACAGTAAAATATAATATAAATAATGATATGTATAATATATATAAATATAATTATATAACACCTCAACACAAACACAGACCTCAATATATACAGTAAAATATGTATAATATATATAATTATAAGAATAATAAAAATAAATATAATTATATATTATAATAAAACACTTACTTGTAGAGAGTGACGTCTCCTCAATCCAAAACCAGCTCCTCTGCTACCGAGTCAATGGATGAAAAATCGCTCTCTTTGTCAGAAACGTCATCCTCAGACTCATCACTGTCATGCCGAGTACATTGTTCAACAACTTCTTTGAGCGAGAAGTTTGTTTTTCTCATTCTCTTTGCCATTTTTCACCTCTAACCATCTTTCACCCATAAACTCTCTCAAAACGCTCTTTACGTATGGACTCACAAGTCACTATAATCCTTTACGCATGGATTACTGTGTGTGACAGGTTGAATCGTCCCACTAAAGCGGCATATTAATCTTTTCAGAAGTTCATTGGCTATCAGATAAGACTGTCATTTGCAAACTCTGATGCAATTGGATCGATCTACTGTCCATCAAAGAGAGGGCTGCACCATCCTTCATCATGGAAGCTCTTTGGCTATCGCTGCTTGTTGACACCTCTCAGATGAAGCTATTGGTTCAAATGAGGTGTCAATCAAAAGGGCAGAGGTCAGCGGCCATTTTCAGAATCAGAATCAGAAAGAGCTTTATTGCCAAGTATGTTTGCACATACAAGGAATTTGTTATAGTGTCACA
>NW_015540943.1:1813708-1814625 GCF_001515605.1 Sinocyclocheilus anshuiensis
GTTCCTGCCAATATCCAGCAACTTCGCACAGCCATTGAAGAGGATACTGACTGGTTCTCGGACCCCCCCGGACCCCCCAAATACAGTAAAACTGCACATTTTAGAGTGGCCTTTTATTGTGGCCAGCCTAAGGCACACCTGTGCAATAATCATGCTGTCTAATCAGCATCTTGATATGACACACCTGTGAGGTGGATGGATTATCTCGGCAAAGGAGAAGTGCTCACTAACACAGATTTGTGAACAATATTTGAGAGAAATAGGCATTTTGTGTACATAGAAAAAGTCTTAGATCTTTGAGTTCAGCTCATGAAAAATGGGGACAAAAACAAAAGTGTTGCGTTTATAATTTTGTTCAGTGTATATGACATATTTACCTTTATTTTTTTTTTGTTTTTGTATGTCACGAAAGTTTACCCTCAAAGCATGCAGTGTACCGCGGGCGGCACACTGGAATGGTATGAGTTTCCCTTTGGGGTCGACAAACGCGGATACGCATTTTGTGGCATCTTCTCCTAATAACACCGAAAAGAACTTAAATTACACTTTCAGTTTTGATCTTACAGATAAGAGCAATACATCAATCGAATCTGTAAATGATCTACTTTTATTTGTATACACACATAATAACAACAAAATTTTGTGCATTTATAAAATAAAGAAAACAAACAGGGTGCGCTGTCTGCCGCCTTGGTCTGCGTGATCTTTATTTAGAAACGCGTAATTAAAATGAACTGTAACTCAGCAAATACTCAACAAAGATACATGAGAGATATATCTATAGAATGCTTGACATGTCTACTGTTAAACTAAGCAAGTCTTATCAAAAGCAAATATTCTGTGATAAAGTAATCCATATGAAGCCAACGCGATGTCCAGTCTTTCACGTCTCCCTTCATTATATCTAATGCGACCAC
>NW_015540943.1:1815585-1817944 GCF_001515605.1 Sinocyclocheilus anshuiensis
TCTTACAGATAAGAGCAATACATCAATCGAATCTGTAAATGGTCTACTTTTATTTGTATACACACATAATAACAACAAAACTTTGTGCATTTATGAAATAAAGAAAACAAACAGGGTGCGCTGTCTGCCGCCTTGGTCTGCGTGATCTTTATTTAGAAACGCGTAATTAAAATGAACTGTAACTCAGCAAATACTCAACAAAGATACATGAGAGATATATCTATAGAATGCTTGACATGTCTACTGTTAAACTAAGCAAGTCTTATCAAAAGCAAATATTCTGTGATAAAGTAATCCATATGAAGCCAACGCGATGTCCAGTCTTTCACGTCTCCCTTCATTATATCTAATGCGACCACGCCCAAGCGCTGAGCGCGCTATAGATATTATAATCATCCACGTGAAGCGCGTAGCGTGTAAACGCTCACATCACAGCAAACAAAGCAGCAAGGCATTACGTTTTTTAAATTTTACTGTTCGCGTTGCGCTGAGAGGAATAAGACAGAATTCACCTCAAGAAGCTTTGGATTACCTCAGGAAAAAACAATGCAGCAGCTTGATCCAGCAGTGATCATAAACATGAGTAAGTCTTTTTTTATTAACCTACTTGTATTAGTTTTCACATAACTTGTACACATTTTACTAGTTAGACTTTCTCCAAACTATAATTCCTGACTAAATGTATAATCAAGTGAAACATTATGAAGTTTCATTTGTCAAAACTTCTCCAGGGCCCCAAAACACCCTCGGACCCCAGAGGCTTAAGGGATATCAATCTGTCCAATTAGGAAGAATAAATTATTGTGAGTCAGATTTACCTGCTTTGGTCAAAATGAAAGTGACAACAGGTGCACTGCAGAGGAAACAGCAAGACAACTCCTAAAAAGACAATGGTTGTGAAGGTGGTGACCACAGACAATTGCTCTCTCCTTAACCTTCCTGTCACGGTTATGCTGCCGTGGTAGAACAAAGGAGCACGGAGACGAAGGAGTTGCAATATTCACAGTCTTTATTATCACCGAATGTTCTGTGTGTGTTTTATGGCCTTATTTCAATGACTTTAAAATTGTAGTTTTTCACTAAGCACGCATTAAAAATTGTTTTCTCAAAAACACAATCACATACATACATGCTGCCCACATATTATTGTAGCCCAGTTTGTGCTGATTATGGTGCTACTAAACTTAGCCATTAAAATGTTTATTAGCAACTGAAAAAAGCATAAATGTCAGGGCATGTCAAAACTTCTCCAGGGCCCCAAAACACCCTCGGACCCCAGAGGCTTAAGGGATATCAATCTGTCCAATTAGGAAGAATAAATTATTGTGAGTCAGATTTACCTGCTTTGGTCAAAATGAAAGTGACAACAGGTGCACTGCAGAGGAAACAGCAAGACAACTCCTAAAAAGACAATGGTTTTGAAGGTGGTGACCACAGACAATTGCTCTCTCCTTAACCTTCCTGTCACGGTTATGCTGCCGTGGTAGAACAAAGGAGCACGGAGACGAAGGAGTTGTAATATTCACAGTCTTTATTATAACCGAACTGGAGAAAACACAGGGGAATCAGGAGACACACACGCAGCAAGAGGAGTAGACGTTTAAGACAGCACGAGGAACTAAGAAAAGGAAACATTTTAAATACACAAGACATGACAAGGGGGTGACGAGAAACCCCTGTGATCAATAAACATAATAGGAACCAGAAACAGGAAAGACCAAATATGGGAATGAACAAGACATGGAGCACGTGGGGGGAGGAAAACACACACAAAACACGGAACAGAGTCTGACATTACTCCCCCGCATCCCGCGCCGTAACAATTACATCAGGGAGGGGGGATGGGAGCCCTGGAGGCTGATGCAGGATTGGGACATGGGGAATACCTCCAGGGTGGATCAGGCAGTCCAGGGTGCCATGGCGGAGCAGGCAGTTCTGGGAGCCATGGCGGAGCAGGCAGTTCGGGGCGCCATGGCGGAGCAGGCAGACTAGCATGGCGGAGCAGACAGGTCAGGAGGCCACGGCGGAGCAGGGAACTCAGACGGCCATGGCTGGACGGCTTCCTTGGCCTTGGCTTTGCCCCTCGGTCCGGCCACTACAGCTGGGAACTCAGGATGCCATGGCCGGACGGCCTCCGTGGCCTTGGCCTCGCCACTCGGCCTGGCCATTTCGGACGGACCCATACTACCCCCCCCAAAAAAAAAATCCTTGGGGAGAATATCATCTTTAGAGGCCCTCTGTAGGCCTAACTCGGGAACAATGGCCCTCCCTGGGCTTGACTTGATAACTGGAGCCCTTTCTGTGCTACACTCGGGGACTGGAGCCTTCTCTGGGCTAAACTCGGGGACTGGAGCCCTCC
>NW_015540943.1:1819077-1832224 GCF_001515605.1 Sinocyclocheilus anshuiensis
AACTCGGGGACAGGAGCCCTCACTGGGCTAAACTCAGGAACAGGACCCCTCGTGGGCTGGAGCCGACACTGGAGCAAGCTCTGGGGTGGAGTGGCGAGGTAAGAGGTATCATATCGATCACAAGTGCAGTATGGGGGTGGAGTGGCGAGGTAAGAGGTATCATATCGATCACAAGTGCAGTATGGCGTACCTCAAGGCTCAGTACTAGGGCCGTTACTCTTCACGCTTTACATGTTACCCTTGGGAGATATCATCAGGAAACACGGTGTTAGCTTTCACTGTTATGCTGATGATACTTCCTATTGTGAAGTCATGCAATGTGAAACCCCCTGTCGCCATCGTGCAGTGTGAACACAGCAACAACTGAATGCTACCCCAGATAGTCACACAGTGTGAAAACAACGGCGATCTGACAAGTTTGAAAATCGTGCAGTGTGAACTCGGCATAAGGGTCTTCCTTCGGTTTGTTTCATTACTTTAATAATACTTATTGATTAATTCAATTATAACTGCTCTTATCGATTTTGATGACATCAGGGAATATTGATAATTTTCTATCATCTTGATTTGGAACTTTAATTTCAAAATTAACTACGGTCTCTGCCTCCACATTGTAATAATACTCATTAAGTAATTTAATGGTAATCGCTCCTATAATTTTAATGACATCATCATTAAGTTTAATCATTAATTGTCCTTAATGATTTTAAATTTGAATTGTATTTCATAATTAATTACAGTTTCTGCATCCATATTGCAATAATACTTACTGATGAATTTAATTGGTATTGCTCTTATAATTTTAATGACTACATCATTGATTTTTAATCATTAAATATCATTACTGATTTGAAATTTTAATTTCATTTATAGTTAATAAGGGTTTGGACGTCCCCACTTCAATGATACAGTTGATTAATTTAATTATAATTGCTCTTATTAATTTTAATGATTACATCATTCAATTTTAATCATTAACTGTCATTACGGATTTAAAAGTTTAATTTCATTCGCAATTAAGTTTTTGTCTACCTGTTAGGCCTTCTTCTCTCTCTCCTTCAGTTATTTAATTTACTCGGCTAAATTTTCATAGGTTTTCCCTTGCTTAAGCCTTTTAGTAGATAGCGCTCCCCCTAGTGCTTGGTCGGTGAAGTGACGGTTGTCACCACAGCGGGTCACAGTGAGCGGAGCCACCTGTTCTGACATAACCTGGTGCGGGCCCTGCCACTGGACTCCACTGGAACAATTTAACTCACCACCAAGCCTAGCTTATAAGAGCATTGGCCCATCCAGTTAGTAAAACCCGAAAAGAAAATTAGGGTTTTCCTCAATACTTAGGTCAGTTAGTCTCCTCCTACTAACACAGCAAAACCAACCCCTTAGGTGTATTGACCCAACAGCGCCACTACTCGGTCAACCCTGCCATTTTTCCTAACATTGGGAGTAACATCCCTCTCCTTCTTCTTCTCTCTCTCTCTCAGCTGTCTTCTTCTGATTTGACTACTGCTGCTGTTTTAGGATTGTACCTGTGAGAATCATAAAAGCAGATAACTTTAGAAACATTTAACAAATATTTGTGAAACTTGAACACTTCATTTCAAAATTGTCTGACTCTCACCCTACCTTCCCTTCTCATCCTGGGATCCTACCAGCCAAGGCTAAAGCAGGTCAACAAGGAGATAGGCGTCCACTAAATTTTAAACACACATCTAGAAACTATCTAATTGGTGTATGGTTGTCAGCTGAGAAACCGATACTGTCATTGTTATTGTTTTTCCTTCACCCCGGAGGAAATTTTAATAACAATCACAGTCCTGGTATTTAGAAATCCCCATTTCCAAACCCCTGTCTAGAAGCATCCTTCTAAATCAAACTTTACAAAGAAAAAAAAAAAAGAGTCAAAAATGTAATTGTACTCATTCTGCAACCAGAAAAGGGTATTTTGTTTTGTCTTTCTCTCTCATCTTACCATTAGCTCTAATCTTTCTTTACAAAAAAAACTTTCTCTTATAGGAAAAGTGGAAGCAGCCAATTATTATTCTGTTCCTTGCTCTTAATGACATCATCATTAAGTTTAATCATTAATTGTCCTTAATGATTTTAAATTTGAATTGTATTTCATAATTAATTACAGTTTCTGCATCCATATTGCAATAATACTTACTGATGAATTTAATTGGTATTGCTCTTATAATTTTAATAACTACATCATTGATTTTTAATCATTAAATATCATTACTGATTTGAAATTTTAATTTAATTTATAGTTAATAAGGGTTTGGACGTCCCCACTTCAATGATACAGTTGATTAATTTAATTATAATTGCTCTTATTAATTTTAATGATTACATCATTCAATTTTAATCATTAACTGTCATTACGGATTTAAAAGTTTAATTTCATTCGCAATTAAGTTTTTGTCTACCTGTTAGGCCTTCTTCTCTCTCTCCTTCAGTTATTTAATTTACTCGGCTAAATTTTCATAGGTTTTCCCTTGCTTAAGCCTTTTAGTAGATAGCGCTCCCCCTAGTGCTTGGTCGGTGAAGTGACGGTTGTCACCACAGCGGGTCACAGTGAGCGGAGCCACCTGTTCTGACATAACCTGGTGCGGGCCCTGCCACTGGACTCCACTGGAACAATTTAACTCACCACCAAGCCTAGCTTATAAGAGCATTGGCCCATCCAGTTAGTAAAACCCGAAAAGAAAATTAGGGTTTTCCTCAATACTTAGGTCAGTTAGTCTCCTCCTACTAACACAGCAAAACCAACCCCTTAGGTGTATTGACCCAACAGCGCCACTACTCGGTCAACCCTGCCATTTTTCCTAACATTGGGAGTAACATCCCTCTCCTTCTTCTTCTCTCTCTCTCTCAGCTGTCTTCTTCTGATTTGACTACTGCTGCTGTTTTAGGATTGTACCTGTGAGAATCATAAAAGCAGATAACTTTAGAAACATTTAACAAATATTTGTGAAACTTGAACACTTCATTTCAAAATTGTCTGACTCTCACCCTACCTTCCCTTCTCATCCTGGGATCCTACCAGCCAAGGCTAAAGCAGGTCAACAAGGAGATAGGCGTCCACTAAATTTTAAACACACATCTAGAAACTATCTAATTGGTGTATGGTTGTCAGCTGAGAAACCGATACTGTCATTGTTATTGTTTTTCCTTCACCCCGGAGGAAATTTTAATAACAATCACAGTCCTGGTATTTAGAAATCCCCATTTCCAAACCCCTGTCTAGAAGCATCCTTCTAAATCAAACTTAACAAAAAAAAAAAAAAAGAGTCAAAAATGTAATTGTACTCATTCTGCAACCAGAAAAGGGTATTTTGTTTTGTCTTTCTCTCTCATCTTACCATTAGCTCTAATCTTTCTTTACAAAAAAAACTTTCTCTTATAGGAAAAGTGGAAGCAGCCAATTATTATTCTGTTCCTTGCTCTGTTTTTTATTCTTCTTTTCTTCCTCTGTTCTCTAGTTGTGCTACCTGTGTGTGCTTACTAATTTCCCCGCAGAGACTACAAATTAGAAGCATGTCCACCAGAGGATCACAGTAGCAGAGAACCACGTTCACCTGCCCATTACACACTCAACATCAGCCCACACCTGACATTGCACATTTACGCCTTTGCGTTGCCTTGCTGTGTTTTGTTTTTCTCCTCTTCAAGGTCTGTGTCAGTCTCGTTTCTAGATCTCCCTCAACTCGTCAAAACATGTCTCGCACAACAGACCCTGTAGGCCACTGGGAGGACCTCGAGACATGGCTAAGTGTTGCAACAGACAGCCTCCTACCTAAGGCTGCTGAAACACTGAGGCATCAGACACAGGACCAGCTGGATGACAACATAACAAGCCTTATGAGAGAAGACCCAAGTCAGAGCTACAGTCACAAAGAACTAGCCAAGATCACTGGCTCCTTAAGTCACACACTCATCGCCACCCTCAAGCTGAGCGACAGGCACGCCGCCCATCTCCAGCAGGAGCTGACACGCGCCCAACGACGCATCGAACAGCTAGAACTTGAGGCTCAGGGATGACAGGAAGGGCCCGATGAGATGGAACAAGGCGCCGAGGAGGAGATCACCAGACTAAAAGAGACCCTAGCAGCTACTACCCAAGAAATGGAACAAGGCAAGGTAGACTACGTTGATGTCTCCAACAAGCTACAGTATGCAGAACAGCTCCTGGAAAAGGCAAAAGCTGACTTCAGAGACAAGAACAGCAGAATTAAAGCCCTTGAAACTCACCTGGATGAGTCGAGAAATTAGATCAGCCGCCTAACACGACAGCTGGACTACATCAAAGAGGAGTCAGACGCTCCAGCCAGCCACAGATCATCGTATGGCTTGGGCCTCAAAGACCTCGAGAAGCTCGCCAGGAACATTGGCAAATTCACCCCAAGGGTGCCAGGTAGCCAGGATGTCCAAGCTTACCTGCAAGATATCGATAAACAAAAGATAGCCTCAGAAAAGGGCGCCAAATCCACAGCAGTTCTTGAATTCAACACTCAAAGTCAAGGGCTGCCTCTAGAGGGCGCCCAACATCAAGACCATGCCAAGCCGCCACCCAAAGAGTGGAATGCACCCTCGTCCCACAGAGACACGGGACTCCCATGCTGGTACCCGACATAAACAGAGGAACAACCGCTGGGATGGACCAGGTGGACGACAACACTCACCTGGACGTCACTGGGAGAAATCATGGGACCAATCAAAACCTCATGAGAATCAATGGGAGAGATCATGGAATCAGCCAAACTCATTTGGAAACTCAAGAGGGGAGCAACCAGTCCCAGGAATCGACGAAAGAATTCACAAAGATTCCAAGCTGACCGAGCTCAAACTGAATCCACACAAGAACAAAAGACATCACCGTGTTTTGACTCACAAGAACTGATGAAAATGATGATGAAAGAGTTCTTCCAAAGCAAGGAGGAGGATCGGAAGTGGGAAAAGAAAGACAAACCAGATTCAGCCTGACTAGCAGCCGGACGAGAAGGCAGCGACCACTTGACCCAACAAACTACAGAGAACAGCAATTCTTCACCTCACTCTCAGAGCACTGTAACCTCCATAACTTCAGACGGACAAGAAATCCTACCTGAACAACCCGCAAAACAGTCAGAAACTGACCCAACACCTGATGCGTCAGATCACAGCAGCGTTCAACAAACACCTGCTGACGAAACCACTCAAGTTCCCGAAAGTGCTGTCTTGGTTGTCTGCCACTCCGAAGAACAACACCAGATCAGTCCTGACATCCTACCTCTCTCATCCCAAACTCCTGGGTGACCTCATTGAGAAAGTTATAGCAAGAAGGTTTTACCTTTCCATCATCATCGAACGCCACATCAAAGTTGATGCCCTTCTCGACACGTGAGCCGACATCACCCTAATGTCGACCGAACTCCTTGAAGAAGTCCAAGAGAGAACAAAGAGGTGTAATAGCACCCTCAAACTCCAAAGGTGCGAGCTGAAACTTCAAGCATATTCCCACACGGGCCTACAACTAAAACATGTGGCCCCAATTCACCTAACTGTGAACTGATGATGCAATGTCAAAGCCAGGGCCAGGGCCAAGTTAAACACCAAGCCGCAAGGACCAGGACCCTTTCCTCTGCTCATTGCAGGCACCTGACATTAGACTCAGGCCCCCTTCGAATCATGATTGCCATAAATGTCCACGACACATCAGTGTCCGATGCAGCACTATCCCTGTGGGCGGAGAACTCTGCTATCAGCCTGAAGCTTTTCAGAGCATTGAAGCAAAGACAGCAGAGCCTCCCACATGTCTCAAGACACAGCCGTTTCCCTCTCAGTCCCTGGTCGACAACCATGGATACCTCCAAGATCATCTGTGCTGTGGACATATGATGGAACAACAGACACCTGAGTCACTACTTCCTCGTTGTCCCTGATCTACCTCATGACATCTACATTGGAGCGGACATCATGGTCCGGCTGAATGCCTGTGTGGACATCTTGAACAACGTCATATGGGCTCCCCTGTCGCACCAACTGACTACTTCAGTCAACCTCAAGAACATTCGATATAGTCAAACAATGCCAGACGCATGTGCCATGATCAATGAGCAAGAAGCTACGATACCTGTCTTCAGCAAGAGTGTCAAGCGTACGCCTCAACATGCGACCTGGCCAAACTCTCAACAGTAAGCTAGTCTTCTTCCAACCTTCCAGGACCTGCCTAAGACTAGGACTGACCTTGGAAGCCACACCTCTCATTGAAGTGTCATCCCGTGCTGTGTATGTGTTGTTCAACAACTGTACGGCCAAAGACATCAACGTTCCCAAAGCCAGTCACCTGGGATGGCTCATCAACCAGCCGTTCCACGACTTTGAGCTAACGGTACCTGTCATAGGCCCCATACCAGCCCAACTAATGTCAGATGAATATGATGACACAGTAACATTCACAAGACCCAATGAAATCATTGCTATTACTTCTATTCTGCCAGTGCCCAGAGAAAGCATCTGCCGATCAGAGCTAACAGGTGACACTCACCTGGCTGTCTACACTGTCTCAACACAGCCTGTGATAGAATCACCCACACAGGTGACCATCAAGGCCCAGAGCCCCTCAAATGACTCAACAATGGGGGAACCCTACCCAATGCACAAATCGAACAGATCCTGAGTGAGGTGGATGCCCTCCACAAATAATCTCCAATCCTACCGCTCACGACATTACAATTCCTTCCAGATGTATTGTAGCTGAATTAAAGGCTGTCCAGTCTGTGATTTTAAATAAACAGTCCAACAAAGTGGATGAAACAGAACCCATTCCAAAGTCCTCTCTTGAGTTCAACTTTGGCAAATGGAAAGACAGGCTTATTGGACAGTTAAGGGAGATGCCAGATGTCTTTTCCTTACATCCTCAAGATTTTGGGTGCACTGATAAGGTTAAACATAAAATTAACCTCATGGACAAGACACCATTCAAACATCGGCCAAGGCCTATACACCCGGAAGACATGGAGGAACATCTGCAGGAATTGCTTGACGTAGGGGTCATACAAGAATCAATGTCTCCCTATTCCTCACCAATTGTTGTTGTGAGGAAAAAGAGTGGCGACATTAGGTTATGTATAGATTGTTGGAAATGAAACCAACGAACCATAAAAGATGCTTATGCGCTCCCAAAATTGGAGGACACTTTTATGGCTTTGGTAGGATCCAAGTGGTTCTCAGTACTCGACTTGAAGTCTGGTTTCTACCAAATTGAGGTAGAGGAGAAGCACAAAGCAAAGACTGCGCTTGTGTGTCCTGTGGGGTTCTACGAGTTTAACCGTATGCCTCAAGGTGTCACTAATGCGCCCAGCACCTTTCAGAGAATCATGGAAAAGTGTATGGCAGATATCAATCTCCGTGAAGTTCTTGTCTTTATAGATGACATAATTGTGTTTTCCAAGGATTTGGAAGAACACGAGGAAAGGCTGCTGAGGGTCTTAAAACTTAAAACTTCCTGTTTGTTGCTGCCGTGTGTTTTGAGTTTGAGCTCCGTCAAGTTAATTCTTTATCGTCTATTTTTTAGATAGTTCATGCATTCATGACCTCTAGACTGAACTATTGTAATGCACTGCTAGGTGGTTGTCCTGCATGTTCAATAAACAAGCTAGAGGTAGTCCAAAATGCAGCGGCTAGAGTCCTTACCAGGTCAAGAAAATATACTGAGCAAAATTATAAACGCAACACTTTTGTTTTTGCCCCCATTTTTCATGAGCTGAACTCAAAGATCTAAGACTTTTTCTATGTACACAAAAGGCCTATTTCTCTCAAATATTGTTCACAAATCTGTCTAAATCTGTGTTAGTGAGCACTTCTCCTTTGCCGAGATATGCTCCTTTTACACTCAATGTGTTGATTTCATTCTACTTTGATAAGACAATTTCTCTATACGAGTCAATATTTGTATTTGCCGCTATTTTTGGTTATCTGGTAATCTCATTTAAGTAAATTGATTACATCGATAACATTTGAGCCTTTTCTCAGATATAAGTCTCAGAGCTGCTTGTATGCATATTCTTTGGTTGTTGTGTAATTATTCTGATTATTGTTTGTTCGCTGTTTCTTTTACAGTTTTACTCCTAATTCTTAATGTACATCTCAATGGCATCTTATTAAAATGACAAAGACTAAGATGAATCCTGACTCATCTGTATTTTATGGATGGAGTTTGGCTGACTATTAAATTGCATTCACACATGCGAGAAGAACAGTACAGTAAAAAGATGATAATCCTACAAGCTAATCAAGTTACATGGCAGAAGACTGCAGTCACATTTGCATTATGAACCACGATGAGAAACTTACAGCCTGGAAAATGCAAAGGAAACCATGAGTATCATAGACCGAGCTTCTGAGGCAGGCTCAAAATGTTCCCGTTCATCACGAACATCACAATCATCGCGGTCGTCAAGGATTTCAGCTAGCATTGCAGCGGCCACTGCACGGGCTCAAGCAGAAGCAGCATGAACTCGTGTACAGTTTGTAAAGAAAGAGAACGCAATCAAACTGGACAAAATTAAATTAGAAATGACCCATAAACTGGACATGGCTAAAATGGAGGCAGATTTGGAAGTGCTCCAACACGAAAAGGAACAAGCTGCTGTGCTGGCCCAGGCAGAAGTGATGGAAGCAGCTGTAGGAGCGATTGAGGATTGTATTTCCAGCGCTAGCTTCTCTGTGTCTTCACATAGCAGAGTGGAGCGCACCGAAGACTATGTTGAAACTCAAACTCGAGTGAACTTAGATAAGCCAAAAGAAAAAGACATGCAGATAAGCCAAAAGAAAAAGACATGCAGAATTCAAGTTTCAGTAACAATTTGTATCCTGAGGACTCGGACATTAACCGTACTGCTCACAGACTTTCTAAAATTAAGATGTGTTCACAGAACTGCCATCTCAGCCACTTGATCAGTCAGTCATGGATGAGGTTAAGCAGGAAGTATATGACCCATGTACTTCATGTTTCTCTCATAGAGAACCTGTCATGGCATGGCCTCAATCAACACCAATTTACCAGAATGCAGCCTCAGGTATGTTGGATTTTGCTAAATTTCTAGCACATCGTGAGCTTGTAAACACAAGTCTTGTTAAGTTTGATGACCGACCTGAGAGTTTTAGAGCATGGAAATCAGCCTTTGTTGGAGCCACAGAGGGCCTAGGCCTGACTGCTGGTGAAGAGTTGGACCTGCTTCTTAGGTGGCTCGGCAAATAATCATCTGACCATGTGAAAAAATTATGATCAGCCCATGTCAGTGATCCTAAGGCAGCACTAAATGTGGCCTGGGAAAGATTAAAAGAATGTTACGGTGCTCCTGTGATAATTGAAAATGCACTCCTGCAAAGGCTAGAAAACTTTCCCAAGATTCTTAGCAAGGACTATGTCAAATTAAGAGAGTTAGGTCTGATCTCTTCACATAACTACAGGTGGCTAAGCAAGATGGCTATCTCCCTGGCCTAACATATCTGGACACCCCTAGAGGTGTAAATCCTATAGTTGAAAAAGAGAAATGGCTCTCTCACGGCATCTTTCCTCCATTCTGCTATTTTGTTAGCTTTGTCTGTTACGAGGCAAAAGCCAGAAATGATCCAAGCTTTTCAATTGCTAGTTTTCCTAAAGGTGAGAAATTCTTGAGCAAGCAAACACATCAGAGAATGCCCATTTCTGTTCATAAAATTGATGTTTCTCAAAAGGCCTACCCCACTAAGGACTCAGGCACCAGTGATGAAAGCTCTAAGAACTGCCCGATACATAAGAAACCTCACCCACTGAGAAAATGTTGCAGTTTCCGAATGAAGCCATTGGAGATACGTAAGGCCTACCTGAAGGAGAATGGTATCTGCTTTCGATGTTGTGCATCTTCTTCTCACATTGCACGTAATTGCAAACCTGTAGTCAAGTGTACAGAATGTGACAGTGAAGATCACGCTGCTGCCCTCCACCCAGAACCAGCACCATGGGTCTCCAAGACTTCAGTTTCCTCTTCAGAGCATGGCGGGGAGGAAGAATGTTCATCACCTCCCGTGAACAGCGCCTGTACCAAGATATGTGGGGAAGGTTCGCCAGCCAAATCTTGTTCTAAGATATGCTTAGTCAGAGTGTATCCTTAAGGGCAGTCCAGAAGCCTCTGTTAAGATGTATGCAATGGTCGATAACCAGAGTAACAGGTCCATATTGAGATCAGAGTTTTTTTTAGCTTTTTTGCATAAATAGTCAGGCTTCTCCTTATCTTCTGAAAACCTGTGCTGGGACTATTGAAGCTTCTGGAAGGAGAGCTGATGGATTTAAGATAGAGCCTGTTATCGGTGATATTAGCTTGAGACTACCTACTCTAATTGAGTGCAATGACATTCCGGATAACAGGGTAGAAATACCTACTCCAGAGGTTGCTTGAAATCATCCTCATCTTAAAAGAATAGCTTCTGAGATTCCAGAAATGGATGACAATGACCAGATCCTCATGCTGTTGGGTCGTGATACTCTGAGAGTCCATAAAGTGAGACACCAGATAAATGGGCCTCATAATGCTCCTTTTGCAATTAAAACAGATTTAGGCTGGGCGATTCTCACAAACCAACTGTGTTGAGTTACAAGACACATGTGCTGGACAATGGTAGAACCTCGTACTTTTCCCCATGTCAAAGTCGCGTCAATGTGAAGGACAGCTTCAATCTCACGGCTAAAGTACAAAGAATCCCTCATATCTACAAGGGTGCATGTACAAGCAAAGGAAATTACCTTGGCTGTTCGGTGTTCAAGCGCACAAGGGATGACAACAAGCCTGCTCTTTCTGTTGAGGATCATATTTTTCTGGAGATCATGGACAACGATTTTTTCAGAGATAGTGACAGTAGCTGGGTGGGTCCTCTTCCTTTCAGATACCCAAGGCCACTACTTCCCAATAACAGAGAGCATGCTGTCTCTCGGCTCTACTCTCTCCGTCACACTCTGCTGAAGAGATCAGAGAAGAGATGAAACAGCAATTAACAGATTTTATACAAAGGTTGTTTGAAAACGATCATGCTGAGTATGCTCCTCTCTTAAGTGATGACCAGGAACGTTAGTATTTACCATTCTTTGGGGTTTATCATCCTAAAAAAAAATTTGTAAAATTTAGAGTGGTATTTGACTCCAGCGCACAATATCAGGGTCTCTCACTAAACGGCATCCTTTTGACAGGACCAGATTTAAACAATAGCTTGTTAGGTGTCCTGTTGCTGTGACTGTCGATATACAGCAGATGTTCCACTGTTTCACAGTGAAGGAAGACCACAGAGATTATTTGAGGTTCCTATGGTTCCGTGATAATGATCTCGACAAGGATGTAATCGAATGTAGGATGAAAGTCCATGTATTCGGAAATAGCCCCTCCCCAGCAGTGGCAATTTACGGACTTCGTCGGGCTGCCAAAGAAGGAGAGCTTGTGCATGGAACTGACACCTACAACTTTGTGAGGAGAGATTTTTATGTGGACAACGGTCTAAGATCATTTCCAACTGCTTTTGAAGCTATTGATCTACTTCAGAGGACACAAGTGTCTCTAGCAGAATCGAATCTAAGGCTTCACAAGATAGTGTCAAACAGCCCGGTGGTGTTGGCAGCCTTTCCATCTGAAGACTGTGTAAAAGGTGTCAAAGATCTTGATTTTGAAGTCCTCAGGATACGTTTAGGCTTTGCAGCGCCTGTCACGATCCATGGAAGATTCCTGTTGAGAGAGAGTTGTCAAAAGGAATAGATGACTGGGATGAACCCCTCCCCAAAGAGAAATGCAGAGAGTGGGAAATGTGGGGAAATTCACTGCAAGACCTGGAAAGAATTCATGTTCAGAGGACATACAGCCTGAAGTCACTCTCAAAAGCAAAATCTACAGAGCTGTGCATATTTTCAGATGCCTCTTTCAAGGCTATTGGAGCAGTAGCATACCTCAAGACTACCCACGAAGATGGACAGATTAATGTTGGTTTCATTCTGGGTAAAGCTAAACTGTGTAAGGTCTCTGTCTTGTGAAACAGGCCCCCATAAGCTGTGGATTCACCACGTGAATATCATGAGGTATCTATACCAATCACCCCCAGCACATGACTCCAATATTCTGGGTCTAGTAATTAATTCCCTAAAATAAAATAAAAGTAATCAAGTTATTACAACTAACACCTCCAGATGAACCTACTATCCCTAGGTTAGAGCTTTGCGCAGCTGTATTAGCTGTCGAGATCTCAGATTTAATCTTGGATGAGATTGATTTCAAACCAGGCTCTGTAAAGTTTTTCTGCGACAGTAAGGTCGTATTGGGTTACATACACAATGAAAGTAGGAGGTTCTACGTGTATGTTCACAATCGTGTCCAGAGAATCAGGCAGTCATCAAAGGCTGAGCAATGGCATTACGTGCCTACCGAGCACAATCCAGCTGACTGTGCCTCTAGGTCTGTTCCAGCCTCTCTTCTTGCAAACACCACGTGGCTGACAGGACCGCACTTTCTTTATAAACCTTCAGTAAGCAATTTAACTTTGCAAAAGACCTTTGAGCTGGTGAATCCAGAGACAGATTCTGAGGTTCGTCCTTTACCTCATGTGAGCACTGCTGCCTCAAGTGTAACTGAGAAACCACTCAACCCAGAATGGTTTGAACGTTTTTCTATGTGGAAATCTCTGTTGAGAGCAGTGATGTGCTTTATCCATATTGCACGCTCCTTTCATTCTGTGACTAAAGGGCGGACGTGTAAACGTATAGGCTGGCATAAATGTGATCAACCTGACCGCCTGAATGAGTTGGCCCAAGCCAAAAAGGTCATCATCCTCTCAGTCCATAAGTCTGTCTTTCCTGAGGAGTATAGTGCTCTCAAGAGACATGTTGAAATCTCTCAGCGCAGTCCATTAATTAAGCTGAATCCTGTTCTGGGTGAAGATGGACTAATCAGAGTTGGTGGCCGTCTAACACACGCACCTGTGACTAGTGATGAGGTCAGTCTCAGTACTATGATACGGTCTAAATCCTGACTGGAAATCCTCACAGATACCATTTTTCTGTAAGAAGGAATATATATGTGAGGATACTACCTTTTCTAGTATCTTTGACAGAAAAGGGAGATTCGAGATCAGTCTGTAATTAACTAGTTCT
>NW_015540943.1:1833242-1855947 GCF_001515605.1 Sinocyclocheilus anshuiensis
GAAAAGTAATCAGATCTAGCAGTTTTTAATGCTTTTCTGTAGGATAGGTTACTTTCCCGCCAAGCAATACGAAATACCTCTAGTTTTGTTTTCCTCCAGCTGCGCTCCATTTTCTGGGCTGCTCTCTTTAGGGTGCGAGTGTGCTCATTATACCACGGTGTCAGACAGTTTTCCTTAAGCGTAAAGGAGCAAGCATATCTAAAATGCTAGAGTCCATAGATTCTGTTACATCAAGTTGTTCTGAGGTATTGGATATGCTAAGGAATTGAGATAAATCAGGAAGATTACTTACAAAGCAGTCTGAGATATCATCGCTTGGCTGCATAATTGCAAAACCATCAACATCAATTTCATGTGACAGTATCTAGAGCAGGGGTGCCCAAACTCGGTCCTAGAGGGCCGATGTCCTGCAGAGTTTAGCTCCAACTTGCCTCAACACACCTGCCAAGAAGTTTCCTGCATGCCTAGTAAGAGCTTGATTAGCTGGTTCAGGTGTGTCTAATTGGGGTTGGAGCTAAACTCTGCAGGACACCGGAATGATCTGAGATATCATCGCTTGGCTGCATAATTGCAAAACCATCAACATCAATTTCATGTGACAGTATCTAGAGCAGGGGTGCCCAAACTCGGTCCTAGAGGGCCGATGTCCTGCAGAGTTTAGCTCCAACTTGCCTCAACACACCTGCTGGGAAGTTTCTAGTATGCCTAGAAAGAGCTTGATTAGCTGGTTCAGGTGAGTCTAATTGGGGTTGGAGCTAAACTCTACAGAACACCGGCCCTCCAGGACTGAGTTTGGGCACCCCTGATCTAGAGTATGATTTCTACAATGAGTAGGTCCTGACACATGTTGTCTAACCCCAAAAGAGTTCAGAATGCCTATGAATGCTGATCCCAATGCAGCTTTTTCATTATCAACATGGATATTAAAATCACCAACAATTAAAACTTTATCTGCAGCCAGCACTAACTCGAATATAAAATCAGCAAATTCTTTAATAAAGTCTGTATGGTGCCCTGGTGGCCTGTATACAGTAGCCAGTACAAACATAAAGGGACCTGATATTCAGTAAGCCAAGCTTTGTCATGCGTTTATCCGTATTACATATGTTTTTTATTTGTTGAACATCAATTAAATTGTTACTTTGGTTTGGACGTTTTTTGTATTTTCTAATTCGGGGAACAGACACAGTCTCTATAGTGTGATATATAGGTGAAAGAGTCACTATGTGCTGAGAATTAACTGATTTCTGTGACGTGAGGCAGCTAGAAGATGGTCGGTTTAGCCAGTCCGTCTGCTTCCTGACCTGGGCCCCAGTTAGTCAAGTACAAACACTAAGACTATGTGCCATATTTCTAGAGAGAAGAGCGTCAACACCCCTGGAGGGATGAAGACCCTCTCTTTTCAACAGGTCACATAATTGTCTATGAAACCTGTTATTCTGTGGGCACCACTTACAGTGTGTTCACACAAGACGCGAATGTAATTATTTGCGCGAGTAGATTACATACAAAGTCAATGCAAAGACGCGAATAGAGGTGAATTTGCGCCGGGCGACGCGAATGACGCAAAATGCACAACGCTTTCGCCTCAATCGCGTCTTCCATGTAAGTTCAAAAATTTAAACTCGAGCGGAAAATTCACATGACTCGTTCTCGCACAAGCCAATCAGCAAAGAGTTTCTTGACACGTCCAGTTGAATCAGACAATAGAAGAGAGCATTATTGCAGCCGTCTGTTATTATATAGGTCTGGAGCATAGAAGGGGTGACGATGGTTGGACGAAGTTTATTGAACATCGTTTGGATAGATGTTTTTGGAACCAAAAACGTGTGACGGGATGGTTACAGTCATTGACAAAAGAGGGTCAAGAGGGGATGTAGACTGAGAGCTTCTGAATTGTAGGCAAGAAAAAGGGCCTGATACGGTTGGATTGTTGATGGGAGGTTAAAAAATTCTGACGTGGTGATATCTTTTTCCTGATCTGATTTACTTTGTTTGATGAAATAGGAGTTTCGCTGTCAAGCACGGAAAGGTTGGAGAAGGTTGGATGGAGTTTGGGGTTGAATCGAAGTTATTGTGAATTCCAAGCATCTCAGGAAACCACAAAAAGCCACTATGAACATAGCATCGAGTCTACGAGCGGTATGGAGTGAGTGGTAACCTGTGCGGAGAATGTGGATACATTTAGAAAGGATGTCGAAAGTTATCGGCTGTCTAGCGTCTGGGCTTGGAGGATGAGGGCACTGAATTCCTTTGATCAAAAGAGATGTTTCAGAATGGTTTATTTCAGGAGAGGGGGCACGATAGATTAATTTGTGAAAAAAAAATTGAATGCCGCTTAGATAACCTTTGATTGACCGGGCTTGGAGGTTCTTACAGGTGTTAAGGTAGGAAACGAAAGATGTGATTGAGAGGAGGGAGAAATCGGGAAATGGCAGGTTGTACGAGAGGTGGAAAGCTTTAAATCATCTCCAAGCAGTTAGATAAGATTGGATGGTTCTGGGTGAAACTGCTTGGAGGATCGAACCGAGTGACGCATTGAGGAGGTTTTAAGGGATGCGTTATGGGAATACAAGTTGCGAACAGTGAGGTATTGGGGTTGGCGATGGGTCCGCCTCCGGAGCCAGCACTCTGAATTTCTGCCATTTAAATCGGCTTCCGGGTTAGTGTCTGCTATGGGAGCTGGAGGCCACTAAAAAGAAAAAAGGGGTCAACCCAGGCTTGCTGACGGCCTGCTGCGTCTTGAAGCTCGAGGGGAGCCGGAACTTGATCTGGAAGACAACGTAATTTTGAATGAAGTAGGGAGCTATGAGGAAGAGGTGCATGGGCTGCAATTGTCAGCAGAGGCAGCCTGACATTTAAATCGGCTTCCGGGTTAGTGCCTGCTATGGGAGCTGGAGGCCACTAAAAAGAAAACAGGGGTCATTAGAAATGGGAGGAAAAGCCTGAGATGTGTGGGCCTGAGTTGCAAGCGGAGGCAGCCTCACGTTTCCTTCAGCTGCTGTAGGCCACGGGAAGGGAGTTTGTTACATCCTGTAGAGCCTGTACAGAGGCAGCCTCGCGCTAGTGTGTGCAATAGGAGCTGAAGGCCACTGAAAAGGAAAAAGGATTACAAGTAACAGGAGGAAAGACTGAGATGTGAGGATCGTGCTCCTCCCGAACCTTGTTAATAAAACATAATTTATTGAGAAAAGTAACGTGTTTTTTGACATTGCATGCATGTAAACCTGTTTTAGGAGACTCATAAAACAATATTAGCAACCTTAAAACTGGCATAATAGGGGCACTTTAAAATTAATTCAAATTACAACACACCCATCTTATACCTATTCTGAGAAATAAGTATTGTCACTGATACCGATGTGTAGGTAACATATTAAACAAATTCAACTGTTAATGGACAAATGAATGCATGCGGGACAGTTCAATGTTTTTCCATCATGTTTTAATTTAATGCGTTTGTAACATTATCAAATGTATGTGAGAAAATGTGAGAAATGCAATGGTAAAATTTTACTGACACTTTTCTAACTTTGTGTTTGGACTATGCAAATAAGTGCCACAGGAGAAAAGAAAGGTGGGCCATATCATGTTTCGCTGCTCAGATAAAAACGGCCAATCACAGCACGGAAATGGTGAATCACTAAATTGCAATCTCCTCCTCATCTGAAAGGGATAAAGGTACCCTTCCAAAAGACACTCCTTGTTCTGAGTCTCAGTCCTGTAATGGAAGAGACGTTAACAGATCACCAAAGTTCTGAGCCTCTGGCCTGTGAGGGAAGAGGCAATAACAAATACCAAGTCCTGAATCTCCAGCTTTTGAGGGAGCAACAGATACGACCACATTTTGAGCCTCCAGCCTGTGGGGAAAGAGATATTCTATGTTCAGAGTCTTAATTCTAGAGAGACAAAGTGGATTGACCAAGTTCTGAGTCTCTAGCCCAGAGAGGCAGAAGACATGCAGACATTTGCAACAAGGTGAAGCTCCGGTGAGCAAACCTTCACTTCAAGGTACTTTCATCTGCGTGTTCCAGGCCTAGGACCTTCTGCACCTACTCCAGGGCCACGTCTGCATATTTCAGATTTTAGGACCCTTTGGTGCTTCATGAGATCAGCATCATACAGTGATTTGTGTTCAAGGCTGTTGAAACGCATGCCTGCTTCTTTCCCCACTGCATTGATACCAGCACAACCAGTGGAACAAGTCACTGCCACCGGACTGCTCACTCGACCACAGAGAACGTAAATAAAATGTATCCAAACATCTTCCTTGAAGATAACTATAAGAGGTCAAATTTACATAGAATTGATGAAGTGTAACAAAAACACCAACACTTTTGAAGGGTATATGCAAATGAATATGAGAGTGTGATAAATTTGTAAGATTGAACCAGGAAATAGCAAGAAGGGGGTGTTTTGGATATTGATATTAATATTGCTACTGCTTGTTTCAATGTTATGTTATTTGCATATTTTTAGGATAATGCCATATATGCTTTGATATAAAAATGCTTGCACTTGCAATACTTGCTTTGTTAGGATGAATAATCAACAGTTGTGAAAGTTAGGCTCATGAGTTTGATGCTATGTAATCAACCACAAAAATTAACAAGGTACATAGCGGGTGAAGAGAGCATATTACAACATCAAGCGGAGTGTTAGACAGCAACGTAAGCAACAGAGGAAGGACATCTGTCATGAGTCACATACATTGATATGTAATTGGAATATATAAAATAATATATAAAAGGTCTGAGGAATAAACCACTCTTCAGATGCTGCCACCTGATACCCTACTGCGGGGCGCTTAACAGCATCTCCAATATTGCTGTTTAGATTTTGATTATAGAACTTGTATTTCAGCAGATTTTTTGGGTCTTTTTGCATTAACTGCGTAGTATTGTAACCAATAAAATAAGAGATTTTATTGTTATGATTACCTCCCATGAGACAAACTGAGCCTCAAAGAAGAGCAACCGTAAGGAAGTCTTCTATTCCTGAAGAACTTCAACCTGTGGGCGGGTGAGTACTTTATGGTTTAGGCTAGATTAGACTATCCTTACCCTACCTGAATAATCATAGAGTTAAAGGTGTAAATTAAAAGGACACACCAAGTAACAATATATATGTATGTGTGTGTGTGTGTGCATGTGTGTGTGTAAAAGACTTGCTATGTGTACTGCATTAGATGGATTAGATTTAACAGGGACTTCTCATAGCACTCTTTTGTTAGTTTGCTTCAATTTTCCTCATTTGTGTTCTATCTACTTTTCGTTAAACAGGACAGATACACTTTGTTACACTTTGTGCCAAGAAGGGCCAGAACAGTATGCTTAAAATTAAGTATACTGCTAAGTACTAGATTATTATACATTTGTTGAATTAAATCTAGGGTGTACTCATTTTGGCAATCCTTCATTTAAATAAAATAGGCTAATTTACTTTTTACAGATATTAATGACATATATTTCTCTGTTTTTATTAAGTATATGTTTAATAAATGTCTGTTTTGCCATCTTTCCATGAATTGTATTAGTGATCAATAAGAAAATACATCTTTAGTATTTGTTCAGAGGGGGTGTACTCATTTATGTTGTGCACTGTACATATTGCTGCTCATTTGTTGGTTTGATTGCTTCTATTGCCCTAATTTGCATCTCATTTGCATCTATTGCCCCAAGTTGAATCTAGGGTGTACTCATTTTGGCAATCCTTCATTTAAATAAAATACGCTAATTTACTTATTTTACAGATATTAATGACATATATTTCTCTGTTTTTATTAAGTATATGTTTAATAAATGTCTGTTTTGCCATCTTTCCATGAATTGTATTAGTGATCAATAAGAAAATACATCTTTAGTATTTGTTCAGAGGGGGTGTACTCATTTATGTTGTGCACTGTACATATTGCTGCTCATTTGTTTGTTTGATTGCTTCTATTGCCCTAATTTGCATCTCATTTGCATCTATTGCCCCAAGTTGCTTTGGATAAAAACATCTGCCCAATGATTAAATGTAAATAACAGCTTTAAGTAACTCATAGATTAGAATATAAAAACATTAACCTAACCCTAAAACAAGAAAATTAAAGTATAAAAATAATTTAAAAACAAAATTATGAAATTATATATTTGAAAAAAAATCTACCTAAAATATATATTAAGATTTTTTTATGCAAACATTTAAACTTTTTCTCATTTGACTTAAAATAAAAAATATATATATTTAATTGTGTATGTATTTAAATGTATTTCTCTTACTAAAAGTAAGGACTAAACAGGCACAGTACTTTTTTTTTCTTGGCTGATGAGAGTTGATCACTACCCTGAGAGCAGCGGGACAGCAGCAGAGCACGTGGCACTCATTAGCATGTCTGTGTTAAAAAACGGCCAACCATTAGGCATTGCCCACACAACCACTCCACACACCTGTGCTGCATTTGCTGTGCAGACACTTTTGACAAACACAAATAGAGCTGCTTGTGTCATCATTTCCAGCCAATAAAGAGAACAGTATGAGAAATTATTTTAGGGCAAAATTGCAGTCAGCCAAATGTTGTTGTAAATATTCTGCACTGACTATAACAAAATATAAATAAGCCTACAGACAGAAATCCTTAGACTAGATTAAAGAAATCATTCTACCTCAAACCTTCCTATTTCATGTTACCACACTAATAATTTCTGCCCAAGTTAAATCTCAACTTGCAACTTGTCACAAACTTTGAATGTTGTTCATGTTCAATTGGTTTCCTAGGCTCAGATTAAATATTTTATTTTCTCAGATGTTGTCTTTCATAGGTTGCTCAGTTCAGGAAGTTCTCTGTTGTTTTAAGTATCATGTTTTAGATGTTATTCTTAAAATTCTTCAGTAAAAATAGAGAAAAAATTAGACACTAATTCACATAAAATAAGAGAATAGAGCTCTAAAATTTATTTGGATAACATAGCTCAGATAATTTGGTAGTGGAAGTGGGAAATAAGAGATACAATGTGCCTCTAAATATTAAATGCAAAACAAAGTATTCTTTCAATGAATATGTGTCTTAATGAATATAATTGTTTTCTATGAGGCTATAGAAATTATATAATAACTATAACACAATAACATGTGATGAGTATCCCCTGTGTATAATCAAATTTGAACAGAGACTGACATAATGGAACTTGTATTGATTTTAGGTACTACTGCCATCTAGTGATGAACAGAATGTGCTACCAAGTTGCACATGTGAAGTAAGCCAGATATATTTGCATTCAGTTTGAAGGGAGTCATATGATGTTGCTAAAAATAACATTATTTTGTGTATTTGGTGTAATGCAACGTGTTTATGCTGTTGAAGGTAAAAAAAACACATTATTTTCTACATATAGTACATTATTGTTTCTCCTCTATGCCCCGCCTTTCTGAAATGCATCGATTTTTACAAAGCTCATTGGTCTGAAAATCGAGGTGTGCTCTGATTGGCCAGTTATCCAGTGCGTTGTGATTGGCCGAATACCTCAAGCGTGTGACGGAAATGTTACGGCCCTTACCATACTGTGATGCCGTGTCCCGGCTGGAGCGAAGAGACAAAAACATTAAAACCCATTATAAACGAGGCATTTGTTGCATCCAGTGGGGACATAATTACGGATTATAATGATTTATACTGTCTTTTTACGCGTTGAATCGTGCCATGTAAACATAAAACCATGTCTGCATTTGTGATCAGAGAAATGACAAACAACAAGCGCTACTCTACACTGCTCAAAACTCACGTTTGAATCTTCAGTGGCAAATCCTTTAAATATGAAAACCGTACTTACAGTCTGTGAGTGAGAACAGCCGGCATTGTAGTCTACTCTCCCAGCAAACAGTCCTCCATAAAATATGCTGCACACATCTGAATATTTGGGTTGAACTGTTCTGGAACAGTGTTGTAAATACAACTTAACCACTGATTTCTAGTTGTGTCCTCGTTTGGAAGGCCAAACAAAGTAGTTTCACTTTTACAACGAAACACACAGCGTCACACACGGCGGGCTAGAGTGAGCAGAGGCCGGCGGCTAGAGTGAGCGGAGGCTGGTGGCTAGAGTGAGTGGAGGCGGGCGGGCTTGAGAATGGCTTGCAGCAACCACATGTGACGGACCCTGGGCTGGACTCCGCTTCGTCCACGGTGAAAGCCGATCCGGACATTTTTGGTAAAAAAATAAAAATAAATACATGTAGTAATAATAATAATAAATGGTAAACAATTTGATCATTATATAATAATAATAATATTAATAAAACATTATTATTAGGTTCAGAAACTTATGTCATGTTTTCATTACAGTTATTATATACATAGTCATTGTTTCAAAACACAGGATGAATGAGAATGAGAACATTTGGTTTAATCACCAAAACACAACAGTATGATATTCTTTCAGTTTAGTACTTTTATAGTTTTGAGCAGGTTTAACTGTGTTCTTATTCAGAAAGCACAAGTACATAATATACAGTAATTAACTCAAGCCATCACAATCAACCCGATCACTTTATTTAGCATTCATGTTAACACTACATTCAGATTCATCAATTGGAATGAATTCAGTCCGATTGAACCAAAAATTGTGCACGTAAACACAGTGTGAGCTCAAATAACACACATTTATTCACAGCAATGTCTATTATGTCAATGTTTTTTGACACAATCTGTATTGTTAAAAGCGCTATATAAATAAAGGTGACTTGACTTGACTATTATGAACATTAAGGGTCTTAGTATAATATAAATAGCTGATTATGTGCCTGGAAAATGCATCCTAACACTAGTGGGTCAACAGAAAGAGGAAGAGGAGGAGAAAGGGAAAATTAAGGAAAGGGGGCTAAAGAACCTTTGTTCCTGATGAAATATGAACCACTCATGAGGGAAGCTGGCCAATTATGTTCAAATGGATGTGAGCCATTTCACAATTACTATCATTGTACGTTTAGACAAGAAAAATTCTGGCTTACAATTGTAACCTCGGTTTCCTGAGAAGGGATCAAGATTCTGCATTGTTGTGATAGAGCTATGGGCATCTAAAGCGCTTGTGAATCACGCCAATCTTATTGGTCCATCATCACCGCTTGACAGGGTACCATGGAAGCTATATTGGATACTCGGAAAACAAAACATTGTTTCTGATTGGCTGGAGTAACTTGCTTACAGGCATGCTGGAGGTATGGCAAGGGGACGCATTGTCTCATTCCCTTCTCAGGAAGGTGACAAGGCTAGGCCGAAAGGAAGAACCCGATACTGGTAAGCTTCACCTCTGAAAGCGAACCAGAGGAACTTATTGTGCTGAGGAAGGATAGATATGTGGAAGTATGCATTATTTAGATCTATTGTGACAAACCAGTCCCCTTATTTTACTTGAGTCACAAAAATCGTCAGTTAACATCTGTATGAACCTGTATGTCCACAGAGTTTAGGTGGTGCACATCTAAAATCGGATATAACCCCCCCCCCATCCTTTTTTGGAACTACAAAGTACTGACTGTAAAAACTGGAGTCTCTCTCAAAGGACATGCAATTATGACCTCTTTACCTTAATCTGCTCAGGACTGACCATTGCGGAACAGAAGTTCTGGTGGCAAAACAGAAAATGGTGAATTGTTTCATGAATTGTGTCTTAGCAATTGAGAAAAACTTTAATAGTCAGTTAATAAACCTACCAAATCAATAAAAATTCTTTATTATTATTATTATTATTATTATTATAAAATAATAATAGAGTTATGTTCAGTTTTGGTCTTGTTTTCATTGTGTTTTGGTTCTCTCTTCCTTGTTTGCAGTTTGACCTAGTTTCCCAGTGTGTCTTGATTACTCATTTTGTTCACCTGTTGTCTCATTATTTATCTCATTGCTTTCTATGTTTATATATTGCCTTCGGTTCTCTTTAGTCTTTGTCTGGTGTCGTCTGCATCTATGGATGCGTTTGCTTGTCTTCTGTGTGTACAGTAGATCTACCTGTGAATATTATTTAAGACAGTTTCACGGACTCCTCCGTGATGTTAGAGCCCACGCCCCTGAGAGCAACCAAGAATCACATCGCCACAGAGCCAGCCATGTCATCTATCGTGGAGGGAGTGTTAGTGGAATTTGAGGGTTTGGAAGTGAGCCCCACCCACACTCCCACCACTGAGAGTGAGTTGTTGGATGATGCACTGTTAAACCTTGAGTTTGGAGAGGATATTATTTTGCCCCCATTATTTTTGTGTAGACCACTCTGCCGTATGCCTGCCTCATTAGCCCCACCCAGCCTCCCTCACCCACCACCTCTCCAGACTGATTTAATGAACACTGTTTTTTATTGGTTTCTGTGTGGGTTTCCAGTCTCTTCCCCAGTCCTCAGCTATCTGTACCATGCAGTCACCACCGTCTCCCACCAGTCCTTCAGTACCACTTCTGCCTCCTCTCAGTGGGGTGACACCATCTGGGACCTGCTGGAAGCCTTCTTCTCCTGGGCATGAGGCTCTGCCTCCTGCACCTTTTACCCTATACCTCAGCATGGACCATCAGCCCTTTGGCCTCGATGGACTCCTTCAGCACATTGGCTCCACCTGTATCACAGACTTTCGGGCCATTTGCTGCTCTCCGTCCCTCCACTCCTTTGGCTTCGGCTAGCTCTGCCTTCCCTCAGGCTCCATCTCTGCCCTCGGTTGCCCCAGCTCAGCTTCTGGCCTCCGGATCCCCACTTCGATCTCAGGAGGTCGTCACTGCAGTTCCGTCGTGGCTGCCAGTATCTTCACCATCCACTTTGTCCTTGCCTCCGATCATCCCTATGGCAGTTCCCATCAGTACTCCTTTATGGCTCCTCCCTCCAGCAACGCCGCCGTGGGAAACAACCCTGGCTGTGGCCTGGATAACCATCAGGCACTGGACTTTTCAGTTTTGTTTCCTTCCGGTCACCCATCCACCTCCAAAGCCACCTCCTGCCTGTTTGTGCCATCCCTTTGCCAGCCCCTTTCACCATCCCTTAGCCACCTCCTCATCCTCGCTTCTTCCTCTCTGTGCCATGAGGTCACGCCTTCTTAAGAGGGGGCGAACAGTCAGAGTTATGTTAAGTGTTGGTCTTGTTTTCATTGTGTTTTGGTTCTTTCTTCCTTGTTTGCAGGTTGACCTAGTTTCCCAGGTGTGTTTGATTACTCATTTTGTTCACCTGTTGTCTCATTAATTATCTCATTAGTTCCTATTTGTATATATTGCCTTCAGTATTTTGTATCAATCATTTTGTAATGATCTAGATCAGTGATCACCAACCTTTTTTAACTCCAAGATCCCTGACTTCGGCCTTGATAAAAGGCAAGATCTACCTATTGAGGAACTGATAGCAAAAGACAGCCCAGATTGTATTTCCAGCTTGAGGCCTTTTATTTAGCCTTTTTTAACTATGTAAAATGCTTTGGTTTAACCTGTTTTAAAACTTTAAAATTATAAATTATAAAATTTTCAAATTGATGTAACCAATAAAACTGTGACAATGTAACACCACTGTACACTTGAAAAGAGCAGATTGAAGTGCCATTGTTAACTGTAAAAAGTGGCACTGATAACAGCAAAATGTTTTTTTTTTCACAGATGCTTCTGCAGGTACAACATTAACATTTTATAAACAATAATAATATTAACAAACATAATAAATAAACAGTAACAGTAGTATCATTCTTAATTAAGCTAACTGTGGTTCTCTATCGATACTTCACTCGTACTGCGTCTGCTAAGACGCTATGGGCAAAAACTCTTTTTCTCCGATGACTGAAGCCTTTTTTAATAACGCAGTGTAGCTGCACAGCCATTGGTTCGTGCAGTGAATTAAAAACGAAACAATGTTTCGATATGAAATTCGATATCAGGCCAAACTCCTCCAGAGCATAGATGAGTCCGGCCCGGACCTCGCAGCTTTCAAAGAGCTGCACAGCGCGACTAGCCTGGCTTTACACACCACCAAACCCCTGGCCCAGGAGATAGGCAGGTCCATGGCCAGACTAGTGGTGCTAGAGTGCCACCTTTGGCTGATGTTGACAGAGATCAAGGATCCACTTCCTGGCCTCCCCTCTGGCCTTTTCGGACCCGCGGTTGAGGGATTCGCAGAGCCCTTCAGTGCTGCACAGAAGTCATCCCAGGCTATGCGATACTTCCTTCCGAAGCGCTCCAGCTCTACGGCTGCTTCTAGTCGCCCCAAGTCAGCGCCGACTCATCAGCCATAGAAGCCTGCACCTCCAGCTGCCCAGATGGCTTCCAAGGCTAAACCTCGTCTGAGCTCCCACTCTGCCAGACGCTACCCTTTTCCTAAGCGCCAGGAAGTTTGTGCTGGGCCCAGCGCCTCAGGCGTCCTCCTGATCTGTGGGACAGGAAGAGGAGGGGGCCAAGTTTCGCTACAGCTGGACCACCCCCCAGGCAGCCTCTGTTGTGCCTCCAAGCACCCCATTCAGTTCCAGGTGCCAACGGCAGTGTGTTTGTGATCAACTCCGTTGTGAACATTGGGCCCAGGCAAAAAATGACCACACAACCAACCGCTGTTATAGCGGGAAAAATAAAACACAAACATTTTCAAAAAGAGAGCAAATTTCCTCTTCCACTTATCACGAGTGTCAGGTCCCCCCACAATTAATCCAACCCCTTGCCACACAGGCCGAGGCCTGGAAGGCCATCCCCGGAGTGTCCGACTGGGTTTTAGGTTTTAGAATTTTTCTTTTTTCTTTTCTTTTCTTTTCTTTTCCTCTTTCCCCTCTCTCGTTCCTGTCTCTCCTCATCCTTCTGTCTCCTTTTCTCTCACCTCGTCTGTCCTTATCACCAGGTACACCGCAGCCTCTGTGATCGGCTCCCCATCCCGGAGGGGGGAGGGGGGAGTATAGCACAGTCTTGTGGGTACCCCCCGGCCTGCGAGGGGCGATGGGGGTATGTGACGTGTGGGGCGGGGCCGAGAGCGGTGGGAACGGAGCGAGGCTGGTGGAGCAAATGATAATGAGCGACACCTGCGCCACTCACCGGTCTTGAGTCACACAGAGGAGCTCCCGAAGGATAAAAGTCAAGTCAAGTCAAACTTTATTTATAGAGCACAACTTTAACACAACCATCGTTGATCCAAAGTGCTTTACAATAAAAGGAAGAAGCAACAGAGATCAAAATTAAAAGAAAAAAATAAATAAAATTAAAATATGTATATATACACAAAAATACATCAAAATACCGTACACAGCATCACTCAAATGCAAGGGTGTAAAAATAGTGTCGAAGGCTGCACTCAAATCTAACAGTATCAGAATGGCAGATCAAAATTAAAAGAAAAAAATAAATAAAATTAAAATATGTATATATGCACAAAAATACATCAAAATACCGTACACAGCATCACTCAAATGCAAGGGTGTAAAAATAGTGTCGAAGGCTGCACTCAAATCTAACAGTATCAGAATGGCAGATGACCTCGAATCGATGGACAGCAAAAGATCATTCATAACTTTAAGCAAGGCCGACTCTGTACTGTGAAGTGCTCTAAAACCAGATTGGAACTTATCCAGAATGTTAAAAGCATCCAGGTAAGATGTGAACTGTGAAAGCACTGCTTTCTCTAAAACCTTAGAAATAAATGGGAGTTTAGAAATCGGCTGGTAGTTACTTAGAAGAGATGGATCAAGGTGAGATCTTTTTAACAGGGGCTGTACAGAAGTGTGTTTGAAGGACTCTGGGAAAACCCCACTAGTCAAAGAACAGATTATAATAGTTAAAAGGGCAGGGCTAATAGTGTCCAACAACACCTCTCCAAGCAAACGGCCAGGCAGTACATCGAATTGACAACATGCAAATTTCATCTTAGAAATTAAATAAAATTAAAATATGTATATATACACAAAAATACATCAAAATACCGTACACAGCATCACTCAAATGCAAGGGTGTAAAAATTAGTCTTTAAATTTGATTTAAAAACACCGAGCGATGGAGAGGCCCTGATAATAAGGGATAAACTGTTCCAGAGTATAGGGGCAGCAACAGCGAAAGCTCGGTCACCTTTGGATTTACAGCGAGAATGAGGGACAGATAAAAGAAGCTGGTTACAAGATCTTAATGAACTAGAGGTCGTATATGGCTGGATAAGATCACAGATATATTTGCAATGCCTTGTATACAAAAAGAAGGATCTTAAAATCAACTCTGAATTTGATAGGGAGCCAGTGCAATGATGCAAGAAGAGGAGAAATATGCTCCCTCTTTTTTGTTCCTGTCAACAATCTGGCTGCCGCATTCTGAACCATCTGAAGCCGAGATAGAGTGCTTTGTTTGTATATAGTACATCAAGATAAATTTTTAACAGGGGCTGTACAGAAGCGTGTTTGAAGGATTCTGGGAAAACTAGTTAAAGAACTGTTTATAATAGTTAAAAGGGCAGGGCTAATAGTGACCAACAAAAGGAGGAGTGACAACAGTGAAGGAGGAGAGAGGACCAGGCCTGGACTATTTATGTTGTTGTTTAATATGTTTTATGTGTTTTACTTTTGTTTAGTGTTTGTTTATTTGATTATTAAAGTTTTATGTTTAAATGTTCGCCGGTTCCCGCCTCCTTCTTCCCGATCTACGAACTTGGTCACCTTTGGATTTACAGCGAGAATGAGGGGCAGATAAAAGAAGCTGGTTACAAGATCTTAACGACTTGGAGGTTGTATATGGCTGGATAAGATTACAGATATAATCCGGGGCTGACTTTTGCAATGCCTTGTATACAAAAAGAAGGATCTTAAAATCAACTCTGAATATGCTCCCTCTTTTTTGTTCCTGTCAACAATCTGGCTGCCGCATTCTGAACCATCTGAAGCCGAGATAGAGTGCTTTGAGGAAGGCCAACATACAGAGTGTTACAATAGTCCAGCCTGGAAGAGATTAATGCATGGATGACAATTTCGAGATCTTTTCGAGAGAGAAAATGTTTTACTTTCACGACAGATCTGAAGTGGAAGAAGTTACTCTTTACAACCGTGTTTACATGCTTCTCAAATTGTAGTAATGGATCGAAATAGACCCCTAGATTGTTTTACATGGTGTTGTAAGTTATCACTAATGGAACCTAACCTACTTATAAGAGTACTATTGAGTGCAGCGGGGCCTAGCAGAAGCACCTCAGTTTTGTCAGTGTTTAGTTGCAAAAAATTATTATCCATCCAAGTTCTCACTTTGTCAAAACATGAGAAAAGAAGTTGTAAAGAAGAGTTATTTTCAAGTTTGATTGGAAGGTAAAGTTGGAGGTCATCGATGTAGCAATGATAGTTAATATTATATTTCTGGAGAATGGAGCCTAGGGGAAGCATGTAGAGTGAGAACAATAAAGGGCCAAGAATAGAACCCTGAGGAACACCATAAGGGATGGGCGCAGAAGGTGAGGTGAACGACCTGATATTTACTGAAAAAGTCCTACCCTTTAAATAAGAGATGAACCACTGTAATGCCATGCCTTGAACCCCTGCTACACATTTGAGTCGATTCAAGAGGATGTCATGGTCAATAGTGTCGAAGGCTGCACTCAAATCTAACAGTATCAGAATGGCAGATGACCTCGAATCGATGGACAGCAAAAGATCATTCATAACTTTAAGCAAGGCCGACTCTGTACTGTGAAGTGCTCTAAAACCAGATTGGAACTTATCCAGAATGTTAAAAGCATCCAGGTAAGACAATATATATATATATATATATATATATATATATATATATATCAACTATTTATTCAACACCAAGATATTTTGCTCCCAAGAACAACATTTTACAAAAACAATAAAACAATTATTTAGATAACATGATTATTTAGATTACTTGTTGTCTTGCTTAGTAATTGAAAAATGCTCCTATTTCTCCCAATTCACAGGAGACAAAGAATGCAGGTCTTTCCATTTGAGCTCCTAAACGTGCAATAAACCCTAAAGATTATAACCTATAAAAATAACTGGTTCATTTCACAAGTTCGCCCTGCAGATAATAAAGCGGGATAAATTGTATGCGTATTTGGCGTGCTGTCTGGGGAGAGGGCTCCAAGCTCTGTAATTTCTCCTGAACCCAGAGTACTCCCCCCATGTCCGAGCTCTGTATTTTGCCTGGACGCAGAGCGCTCCCCCATTAGGGTAGGAATGGGCTGATGGTGAAAAGTCTCTTTTGAATTGTTACAGGGAGCCAAGGTCTTTACTAAGTTAGACCTCCGTAATGCCTACCATTTGATCCATATTCGTGAGGGGATGAGTGGAAGACAGCTTTCAACACCCCAACGGGACACTTTGAATACCGGGTCTTACCCTTTGGGCTTACTAATGCCCCAGCTGTCTTCCAGGCCCTGGTAAACGATGTGTTAAGAGACATGGTAAACAGCATTTTCTTTGAGCTCTAATTAGCTTGTTTCAGATTGTCCTCGGTGCACAGAGCACTGCCCCCCAGACCCTCACACTTTTGATTTTAGCGAATCGGTATTGTTTTTATACATTTGGGTCTCTTGTGATTGGATATCTCTTCCGAGATGAAAGTAAATTAGATTTTATCCTTACAAAAAATCCTTTCACAAGACATTTAAATGAAGAAAAAATAAATAAAAAAATACGGATCATGGAGCTTGGACGGAGTTGGCTAGCTGGATGCGATGTAAGTCATGTATTTTATTGTTTTCCCTGTTTGTTATTTTAAAGTCCTGTTACCGAAGCATTGTGGACAGTGACAGAAGGTAACTGAAACAACGCAGTTTAATCTTGAGGCGATCATCGCGGTCCAAGCACAATGGCTTGTGTAGATGATATAGTTATCCAATGGACATGTCTCTTTTCAAGTAAAATATGAGTCTTTATGGAAGTTTTATTATATGCACAATATTAAAATTGTTTGATCAATTGACAATTGGACATACATTCAGTCATGTCTTCTGACAAGTTGACAAATATGTTGTCAATACCATTAAAATTAAGATAAAAATAATAGTCTATAAATATTTAGGAGATTACAGTTTTTGCATACTTATTATATTGGGCTTTATTAAACTTTATGAAAAAAATAATGAATTTATATGCAATTTTCGGTAACACTTTCTATGAAGCCCATATTTATAACACATTATAATGGTATTCTTAAGGCATTATAATTAATGCATAATGCATTATAAAATACCTTATAATATGTTATATCATCTTATAAATATGATGAACATTCAGTTGAACAGCAGCTTGTTTAGTGACAGTAGCCTATGTGAGTACACAGCCAGACCCATCTGAGCAGCAGATATGCTATGGTTCTTTGTTTATCTTGCTGTGTAGCAGGAGTGCAGCAAGCGCGAGTACTGAAAACACAGAATGGAGTTTAATTTATATGGACTCTGAATCAGCCAACGGAATGGATTTGAGGAAGCAGCAGCGTGGAAGTCAAGGCTGTAGCTAAAATGTGGAATGGAGTTTAATTTATTAGGGCATTCCTCAAGTGGAATGGATTTGAGTGGCGGCGCTTTGAAAAGTGAACAAACATATGGCTGAATTAGCAGTATTACTTATGCCCCAATTCATACCTTATTTACAGTGGTGGACAGTAACGGAGTAGCTTTACTTTGTTACTGTACTTAAGTACATTTTTCAAGTATCTGTACTTAACTGGAGTAGTTTTATTTTGAGTAACTTTTACTTTTACTTCACTAAGTAAAAAGCATATTCCAAAGCATAAGATCGTACTTTTTACTTCATTATATTTCATAAAACTTATCGTTACTCCTTATAATATATCACGTGCTCCGAGATGCAGAAGTGGTCTCTGATTCATGAACGAACTGATTCTTTTCAATGAACCCGTTAAATCGGTGCACAAATCACACCACAATGATCCGATTGCAGCTGTACTCGAGTCGACAACTCACTGATTCAAATGATCCATTTAGTGCGAGTCTCCAGTGAACTGAATTCACAAGTAAGAACCGGGAGATCTTGTGAGCGTGCGCGCGTCTGATGCTGTTAAAAGTAAATTACTAATGTCAAATTTTAGGATTAATTATTGTAACTGAAAATCATATTTAGGTCAAAGCTGTCAGTTGTTTGTGAACTAAATCTGCTGTAAAGGGTGATCTGTTTAAGCCCACTGAAATGCTTGAATGCAGACACATTAACATCAGAGTCTCTATGTTTTAGGTCAAAAAACATTAAAATAACACAGATTAAATAAAATAACTCATGCACGTTTATCTTTGCCGCTGCTGTAAAGTTAGCAGTTTTACTAAAATGTTATGCATTTAGCGCTATGTGACGTCTGTTTTTATATTGTTTGTCAGCACACATAGCCTAAGTTACTATGTATCTGGATCAACTAGCAGAGTAGACAAATATAAATGTTTATTCATAACCATGCTGAAAATAAGTCAATAATGTTAGCTGATGCTAATTGTCTAGCTAAAGAGCTTGCTGGTGCTACATTGAGGTAATTTTTTTTTTTTCAATTATTATTTAAATTTAAAAAAGTCCAAATATTTTTATTCAACCACCTAGATAGATTACACCTTAGGGGAAACGAAAGGATGTGATGTTCAGAACATGGTAACTACAGTAATTATCAAAGTGGGAAGTGATGCCCTCGGGGGGCATTTGGCCAGGGGTGTTTTTACACCACAGACATGGTTTGAGAAGAAAAAAATCATTATGAAAATCTAATTATATTTTCCTTATTATATTCATTATTTCCTTATTATTTTGGGAAAATCCCAGGTATTTTGAGCAGAAGGATTATAAAACAATATATGCTAATATAAAATGAAATGATAAAAGTAGCCTATATAAAACTGCAAAATAAACATTCATCTATTGGTACTTTTTACTTAAGTAAAGTGAAAAGTGAGTGACGTGACATGTGGCCAAGTATGGTGACCCATACTAGGAATTAGTGCTCTGCATTTATCCCATCCTAAGTGCACACACACAGCAGTGAACACACACACACTGTGAACACACACCCGGAGCAGTGGGCAGCCATTTATGCTGCGGCGCCCGGGGAGCAGTTGGGGGTTCGGTGCCTTGCTCAAGGGCACCTCAGTCGTGGTATTGAAGGTGGAGAGAGCGCTGTACATTCACTCCCCCCACCTACAATCCCTGCTGGTACGAGACTCGAACCCGCAACCTTTGGGTTACGAGTCCGACTCTCTAACCATTAGGCCACGACTTCACAGTGTCGTGGCCTAAGTACATAAAAAATCAAGTACTTTCACTCGAGTAAAATTGAAAACTGAGTACTTTTAATTTTACTGAAGTAATATTTTATTATACGGATCTGTACTTTTACTCAAGTACTTGATTTGTGTACTTCGTCCACCACTGTGAATTAGAGACGGTAAAAGTGAGTGGGTCCAATAGCATTGGTCTTAAAATGTGGTTGGGTCTTGTACCACCCACATACAATAGTTCCAACGCCCATGGGACTCTTTCTCTTTCTCTCTCTCGTAAAAACAAAGCAGACTCAAACTCTCTTAGCAGGTAGAATGTAAAGTGCTCAATTATCTTCATCATAGGAAGAATGACAAGGTCACACTAACAATGACACAGCATAACACAATCAGAGTAGACTGGAGCGGAATGGGAATAGCTTTGTGTTTGTTTGAAACACAAGCTATTCCCATTCCGCTCCAGTCTACTGTGATTCACCTTCTTTTTTTTTATCTTTACTTGTATAGCGTTTTACACAATACTGATTGTGCCAAAGCAGCTTTACAGTGTCAAACAGGAAAATAGCTTGTCAATAATGTAAGAGGACAATAACAAATAGTCATTTTTCAGCTAAAGTCAGTTCATTGATAATTCAGTGATGTCATCATCCAGTTCAGCTCTCATCCAATAGTGTCTGTGCAATCAGTCCCACATTAAGCAAGCCAACGAAACCAGCATGGCGTGGTTTAATTCTAGGCTAAAACACAGGTCAGATTGTGCAGAGGACTTGACTGGTTCCCGTGGTCTTGTGCCGATGGTCCTCGAGGTGACAAGTGTTTTTTTTTTCCTTTAATTACATTTTTCTAGCAATAGTAAAAGTGATGCTTGCCTTAGAAAACACTACTAATAATAACATTAATTGTGAAAAACATCACTTACCGGTCTTTGGTCTAGCAAGCCTTTTCTGTGTGGCATGAAAGTTTCTCGCATTTCATTTATTCATTTAATAAATCATCAGAAATATTATCATTGTGCATCCAGTTCACACAGATGTGATGTAATACAACTGACTTGGCTGTCATCACTATTTGAGTTTGGGATCTGGTCTTGACTGTCCATATTTGTGAAGAGCCCGGTTAACTCACTCTCTGACTGCAGACTCAAGGGTCCTTGTGTCTCATGTCTTATCAATCTATCGACATGGCATCTGTGCTGAAAGGCTGCTAAATGTCCTGTGCCACCCAAGAATACTAATGTAGATGCAGATAGCTTGTTTGGCCATCTCAGCATCATTGATCTCCCTGCAGGCCTTGGAAGGGCTAGACGGATGGGATATCACCTACGAGAGCACTCTTTTGAGCCTTGTCCTTCACTGTGAGTCACCTCCTCAACTCCTTACCATCATAACCAGTGAAACTCTTATAAGTCAGTCTCAGCTTAAGGTTTAGATGTCCAGCTAGGTCAGTCACTGCTGACAAAGTTGGTGTTAATTACCAGGACTGAAAGTCTGTCCGCTAATGAGCTGCTAGTTATTAAAATGCAAAAGCAGTTGGTGCAATCTAGTCTGGCATTTATCCTAATTAAAAGTGTTTTCTGGCATATTGTGTTCTAGCCTAAACATAAATGCCCTATTTAAGGCTGAAGAAAAGGAAGCAATCTGAGCAAATGTGCTTATTAATGGTGTTCGCAACCACTAAGGCAAGGCAACCACTGCTCATATTAAGGTTAGAGATCTGAACGTATCCTGTTCTATATGTGCTACAGACATAAATAATACCTCATAATTGAATAATTGTTGAGGAAAGATGTTCTACTACTTTTCTAAATGCACATATGTGCAAATTTCACCTAGCAGCTGATAAAATGGGTAAAAACTTTTACTTGTTGTACAATGAAGGAGGGGCATATCTAAACTAGAGCCATATGGTTACCAGCATATTATAGAGACTTGAGTATAGGCTTTGTTATTATTTGAACCAATAAGCAACCACAAAGAACACCCTAGCAACCGCATAACATTACCAGGAAACCACAATTGGAGGTGGTTTATATACTATATGAGTGATAGTATAACACAAAGCTAATATGAGGATCTAAATTTCCAGGCAGTAATGGGTCAATATCACCATAGAGTACCTTTCAACCCTCACAATACTCAAAAATGTTGGTTTTAATTTCCCAATCGCGTTATGTCATATCATAAATAGTAGACACTCAAGTACTATAGAAATATTAGCTGAGCTCCCACACATTGTTTTAAATAATTATGGGCCATTATTCGAAGCATAAACCATAAGATATGTCCACCCTGTCATGGACGTATATATTACTGTTAAATACGTTTTCATTGCAAAATTAAGAAGCAAATTATATTTTCTGAAAGGTATGATGTCCCTTTCCTAAACAGGGTTATTAAAAAAATAATATAATAATAATAAATAATATAATTACATCCTCAATCACATTGATATACCCCCATAACCCCCCACCCCCCATTCATTTTAGTTTTTAGGAATATTAACTACAAATGAATGCTATGTCCACCCTGTCATCTTTATGTCCACTCTATCAAATCTAAGTGGCCGACAGAGTGGACATTTTGGAACAACGACAGGGTGAACATTTTGAGCTTCAATTAGTATATTAGCTTACAACAAACTGTGACTAGCTAAATATTTAGTCTGGTTGTTGAAGAGAATTTGGTATATTTAAACTTACATATTTTGAAAATACTGTATTCGAATCACTTCTGGCGTATTTTATGCCGACAGGGTGGACATGTTAAGCTTTGGCAAAGCAAGTAAGCAAACTCATACGAAGAAAATTTGTCAATTGAAAAGTCACCAACTTATTCACCACAGCCGTTGAAATTCCCGCCACTGAAGAGACAAAAAAATCTGTTGTCCTGATGTCACTAAAGGGGATGGCCTTTTCTTAAAGGGGCGGATTCCCCAATATGACAGGTTGGACAACCATTCAAGGGAGATAAACTCTTCTTTTTTTATTAAATAAAAATATAGTTTTTATTACCAAATGATCAATACACTCAAATTGAGTAATATCTTATTTAACCAAATATTAATATAATTTTTTTTTTAATGATTTGACAATATTCTACTATCATTCAAATTTAATGAGCAGTGCATGGGACATAGCAAAATAACACGCATCCTCTACTGTTAAATATGTTTTCATTGCAAAATTAAGAAGCAAATTATATTTTCTGAAAGGTATGATGTCCCTTTCCTAAACAGGGTTATTCAAAAAATAATATAATAATAATAAATAATATAATTACATCCTCAATCACATTGATATACCCCCATAACCCCCCACCCCCCATTCATTTTAGTTTTTAGGAATATTAACTACAAATGAATGCTATGTCCACCCTGTCATCTTTATGTCCACTCTATCAAATCTAAGTGGCCGACAGAGTGGACATTTTGGAACAACGACAGGGTGAACATTTTGAGCTTCAATTAGCATATTAGCTTACAACAAACTGTGACTAGCTAAATATTTAGTCTGGTTGTTGAAGAGAATTTGGTAT
>NW_015540943.1:1856011-1858583 GCF_001515605.1 Sinocyclocheilus anshuiensis
TAATGATTTGACAATATTCTACTATCATTCAAATTTAATGAGCAGTGCATGGGACATAGCAAAATAACACGCATCCTCTTACACAAAACTAAAATAAATCTAGAAAATGTATCTAAAGAGCCAGGTAAAACTTTTGTTAAGAATATAAAAACTTATCCTAATATAATACACCCTTTCATATTCATTTTTATGTTAATTTATCATGGCAAATTAGTTATTTATGTACAGGACACCAGAAGGCACCCTACAGTGATATTGACCCCAATATGAGCTGTTTTATAAATGATTTGGCATCTAAATAGAAGCTATATGGCGATGACATTTAGTCGATTTCCATTTTAGAAACCAAACCTCATTTAACAGTTCACTCCAAAACAAATTTTTGACATCCGTTGACCTTTAAACTACATAAACCAAATATTTTCTCAAATATAAAGTCAATTCCAGAAATGCCTCAAGAGTCAATCTATCATCTCCCTTGGCGTCTGAATTAGCAACCTCATTACCCTGCCTAAACTCAACTATCTGTGGCTCTTTGTTTGCATCATCATTTCTTCCATAAGAAAGAAAAATCACAATCAAGATCTATTTAGTACCTCAGTTGTTTCTCCTGGATAGCATTATACATAGAAAACAAACAAAGTATTCCGTCTTCTCTAGCATTTCAGAAGAGAATAATCTAAAAATATCTCAGACTGTACTCAAACTTGACAAAAACGTCTGCAATTAAATTATAAATATGGCAGTTATTTTTGCCATTCGGTTTGGTGATGCTAATAGCACAGAAATTTCAACTTTAAAAAAGGAAGTAACATAACTCTAAGTCCATTAAATGCTCTCTGCAATGAACAAGTAAACTCTAAGCAATATGATGTTCCACTGTTAAATATCCAAGAAAATATTGGATAATAGCTCTTTTGTTTCATAGGAAATGTGAGATAAAGCATAAATCAGTAACTGAAGCATCACAAGGCTGCATGCTGTCATGATATCACCTCTCTAAACCTCTTCAAGATGACAGATTGACTTGGCCTCAGAAAAAATGGCACCAAATCAGTCTATACACAGCAGATTTAACAACTGGTGGGCTGTTGCCTACACCTGAACTTTGATTGTCGGCACTTTGAGTCCTTCAGGAAAATACTGTCTCTATAATAAAAAGGCACAACATAGTCTTCAAAATGTACATCAGTCAAAACCCTTTAATAAGTGATCAAGTACAGCTAGGAACAAAGGTCAATAGGTTAATTTGTGTAATGTATATTCATACTGTCACACTCTGTAATGGCGAGGAACGATGGAGATGAGGAATAGCAACACAGTCTTTAATACAATCCAAACACAGGGTACATCCACACTGGAAACAGTAGGAAACACACGAACATAACAAGTAGAACCGACAGAGACAGACTGCACAGACTAGGACTTAAATACACGGGATGATTGGGGAAACACAGGTGCATGGGATGACTAATCAAACTAATAAGACTGAACGAGGACAGGAACAAGCCCAAATAAGTAAACACAGGACGAACTACGGGGGAAAAACAGGTCCAAAAGTCTGACATTTCGCCCCCTCCCGGAAGGTGCGTCTTCGCACCGTAGATATAACAGAGGGAGGCATGGGTGGGAACTTGGGAGGAGGCTCAGGAGGAGGATGGATACCCCGGGGGGCCAGGGTGGAACCAAGGGCTCTGGCGACCAAGGCGGAGATCTGGAGATCCACGGCGGAGACGGAGCAACAGAGGACCAAGGTGGAGCTGGCGGGAGGAGCCCAATAGAGCCGGTGGGACAGAGCGACGGGGTGCAGCCGGAGGAGCGTAGTCCTGAGGCGTTGGCGGGTCGACGCCCGATCAATTCGGAGCCGGAGGGATGAGGGAGCCCGGTGGAGCTGGTGGATTGATGGGTGACGGTGGAGGCGAGGGAGCAAGGAGCCGAGGTGGAGCCGCTGGGTCTACGGGCCGAGGCGGAGTCCGGGCCTCAGAGGCTGGAGGTGAGGGATTCTCCAGCCAAGGCGTATTGATGGTGGGCTGAGGGCGAGCAGAGGGGCTGCCAGACGACAGTGGTGGAGGAGGCAGGAGTGGGTGGGTAGGTGGTTGGGCATTTGTAAGCCTCCGGGCTCTCCGGGCTTAACTTGGAAACAGGAGCCCTCTCTGGGCTGGACGTGCGAACAGGTGCCCTCTCTGGGCTAAACTCAGGAACGAGAGGAACAGAGGTCACCGACGGAGGAGGGAGGAAAGGGGGCAGGTTGGTATATAAGTCAATTACATTTTCTTCCGCTTACTCTTCACCCAAATCCCTTCTCAGCTCACCCTCAGCCACGGTGCAGGGGGTGGAGCTCCTCTCCACGCTCACTCTGTCCACGGCTTTCTCCCTCGTGGCGGGCGTTGTAGCCGGCTCTCGCACCTGACATCATCAGCAGCTCAGGCACCGCAGCTTTGTCGCTCCTTGCGGCGATGGCTCGTCGGTCGTCACGGGCTCGGGCTCTCCGTCATCGGTGGGCTCGGGCTTAAGCTCCACGCAGTGGAGAGATGGTGGGCTGGGCACTGGGTGTGGCTGTGGTCTGGGTCGG
>NW_015540943.1:1859191-1885604 GCF_001515605.1 Sinocyclocheilus anshuiensis
AAAAAAAAAAAAAAAAAAAAATGTAGTAACAACATAAAATTAAGATAAAAAGACATTAATAAATGTCTCCCATTCAATTGGTTAATGACTAGGCTTTAGACTTGACTCAGACTCAATAAGGTGGATTTGGACCCGACACTAGTAAACATCAAGATCTTTTTGTATTCCCAAAGCCTCTGTGAATCCTTGTAACAGGATTTGGGGTCATCACATGGCATGACCTGCTTTGCACAATCACCAGTTTCAGGTGTTTCAGCTGAAATGACACCCTGCTATGACCTTTCAGCTTTGAAGTTATGTTTGAAAGCCTGAGACAAATGCAAAACAGACATAACAAAAACAAATGCCCAGGGTGAAAAGCATAAATGGACTGTTGATCTTACAAAAAAGGAGAAAAGCAGACAAAACTCTGTGATGTGAATGAACTTGTGTCTGTTCTGAGAACATGGTGCTCACTACACGCTGAACACTGAGGTGAGAAGCATATAAAGCAGCAGGATTGACAAGGACAGCCCTGCAGCAAAATGAATGAGACTGAATGATGATGTCTACTACTTCATTACCAGCACATTTGCTTTTGGATTGGCTCAACAAATTCACAGGCAGACAGCAGCCAGACTGGAGTCGAGGGAGGTGTTTGGAAGCCCTCCTGCTGTATTTCTGCTGGTAAACCGGTGTCATTAGCTGTTTTCACACATTCAACTCAGTAAATTACCGTAAAATTATCTGATTGATTTTTTCAGAAGTTCAGCAGTAAAGTGTCAACCAAAATTGAGGTCTGCCGCACACGCATGCAACATCTTTCTGTCTTTTTAAAGAAATGTATGGCTGCATTACACTCCCTAAGCAATCTCAGATGAATCCCCCAAGCCTTGCCCTCTTGATTTTGTCAGAGGGAGCAATACTACTAATACACTTCAAGCAGCTCCAGCTGTCAGTATGCAACTTTGCAATTGTGCTTTGACCTCATTTTGCAAGCTATAAAGTCAAATTATGAGAAATAAAGCTGTTGTGAGATATGATCACATTGTGAGATATGAAGTCAATTATGAGAAAGTTGCAATTGTGAGATATTAGGCCACATATATAAAGTCAAAATTATGAGAAAAAGCTGCAATTGTGAGATATAAAGTTGTACTGTAAGATATAAATTCAAAATTATGAAAAATAAAGTTCCAATTGTGAGATATAAAGTCAAAATTAGGAGAAATAAAGTTGCAGCTGTGAGAAATAAAGTGATAATTTTGAGATATAAGGTCATATTGTGATACAAGTCATACTTCTAAAAAATAAAGTTGCAATTGTGAGACATAAGGTGACATTATGAGATATAAGTGAGAAAGTTGCTGTTGTAAGATAGTCAAAATTGAGACAAAGTTGCAATTATAAGATATAAAGTCTAAATTATGAGAAATAAAGTTGCAGATGCAAGATATTGTCACACTCTGTGATGGAGACGACAAGTAGACCCGACAGAGACGGACTGCACAGACTAGGACTTAAATACAGGGGATGATAGGGGAAACATAGGTGCATGGGATGACTAATCAAACTTTCGTGAGCCTCCGGGCTCTCAGGGCTGCCCTCGGGGATCAGAGCCCACTCCTTGCTGGACTGGGAAACGGGAGCCCCCTCAGGGCTGGACAGGACCAGCGGGAATGGAGGAGAGGGGGCGAATCGGCTTCCAGCTCAGTTTCCCAGTCAATAAGGTCCCCTTCTAAGTCCAGCAGTCCCAGATGTATTATTAGCTCACCCTCAGCCACGGTGCAGTGGGCGGAGCTCCACTCTCACCGTCCACGGCTTTCTCCCTCGCGATGGGCGTTGCAGCCGGCTCACGCACCTGGTCTGACGGATTGGGCTCTACTTCCGGGGCGATCCTCCGCTCAGTCGCTCAGCATTGCGCTGGCTCGTAGATCATGGCAGGAATTGGCTCTCCGTCATCGGTGGGCTTGGGCTTTAGCTCCGCACAGCGGGGAGATGGTGGGCTGGGCTCTGGGTCCGGAGTGGATCTGGGGAGATCATCCTCGGGAGTGACGGTGAGAGGTGATCCGTTTCTCGCCAGAATCCACTCCCCAAATGCGGCGAAATCCGCTCGAGGACCATCTTTGGACAACGGCGTTCTGCACACGGTGTTTAAACTTGCGTCGTAGAATGCACAGAGCGCGTCGTCCGGGTAGCTGGTGGTGTTAGCTAGCAGCTGGAACAGTCTAGTATGGTCCTCGAGCGATCACTCCCCCTGCTCCAGCAGGAGGAGGAGGAACTCCGGGCGGACGAGGGGATCCATAAGGGCACACAATGGAAAAAAAGACACTGGGTGAAAACGAGAAACAAAATGGAGAGTAGACAAACGGAGGTTACTGTTTTGGTTGGTTCTTCTGTCACACTCTGTGATGGCGAGGAACAATGGAGATGAGGAATAGCGAACACAGTCTTTAATACAATCCAAACATGGGGTACATCCACACTGGAAACGGTAGGAAACACACGAACATAACGAGTAGAACCAACAGAGACAGACTGCACAGACTAGGACATAAATAGAGGGGATGACTGGGGAAACACAGGTGCATGGGATGACTAATCAAACTAATAAGACTGAACGAGGACAGGAACAAGACCAAATAAGGAAACACAGGACGAACTACGGGGACAAAACAGGTCCACAAGTCTGACACATACATGGTACAGTTAACCAGTCAATTCATATATATTTACTGTATGTACTGCACTTACAGATGAGGCATTTAAGAATGTGTGTTTTTTTTCACACTGCATAACACAATTCGGCTCGCTTCTTAGAATTTAAATAAATTTGTTGTGTTTCATACAAAATCCACCAGGTGCCGCATGAAACAATGTCCTGTAAGCTCAAGACACAGTAGCTAGGCCAGATAAGACTTCCCTTCATGTTGTAAAATCTTTAAACGTGTGTAGGTTATAGATTATTAATTTATATTAGACCTATTAACAATGAATTAACATTGTGTAGGGATTTCTAGTACATGAACGGACACTGCTATGCTCCTATCAGCCATCAGGAGGTTTGCTAATCATCCCAGCACATGACTCCAATATTCTGGGTCGACTTCCTGCCAGTCGTGTCGTCATCTACTCAGAGGAGTGATTAAAGATTGATCCAATCAAGAGACAACAAAGCTTTCTTTGTATCAAGGACTGAAAAGGTTCGTTCACAACATATAGAAACCACGATGTCTTGTGACCACCAATGAATAGAACTAGTATATCCAGCAGGAAAAGGATGAGTAAATTAACTAGTGCCCTCAGGCCCGCAACACGGGATCTAGACGTCGGGCTCGCTCTCTCTCTCTCAAGACCTCTGGCTTTCCTTCTGGTAACAGCGCTACCAGCGCTTCCCTGCCGTAACATCGCGGGGATCCAGAACTCAATATTCCATTTGAAACTTCGTAACTCTGCAGAACACAAAGCCTTGCTAAAACAGAGACTTTTCAAAGGACTGTTGAAGCCTCTTCCATCATCAGGCAAACAACCAATGCAACGAGGGCTTTCCCGAAACGACGTCATCCAAACGTCACCTCAGCGACCAATCCGAAAGCTCCGGGGTTCCGTCAGCAGCCAGCCAGGAGCCACGAGACTCATCTCAGCTTTTCAGCTGTCAACCAAGCAGAACGCAAGTAAACGAACAAAATCTTATCTCTGCTGAACTGGTGTCGAGCTACTTTAAGCAGTAAACATAAGCTAAAATTCTCTGCTTTGTGAATTCTCTCAGGTGAATTTAAGCCACTCGTGAAAACGAGTGTTAGAAGTTTGAAACTTCATAAGAACTTCGTCAGCTCTCATTCTAATAATCTGTTTGTGTGTATGTGTGTTTTAGCGTAGTTTTGATGTATTCTAGAGTAGCCAATAAAATTCATGTTTCATTTATAAAGAATCTTTGGTTTGGTGTCATATAATTTCCAGGTCAAAACTTTTGCCAAGATCAACGTTACCTCTCTAAGAGCTTACAAATTATCAACGAACGTATTTATCCGTGGCCAGGAGAATACATAGTCAATTTGTTAAAATATACTGAGGTCACGGCTCGCTGGACGACCCTTGATTTAAAGTGTAACATAACAAATTTGAAATCGGTTTAATCAGGTGAACTTCGGGGATTCAGACCCGAGTCCTATCAAAACCTGAATGAATTAATAATAATTAATTCCCTTACAAATTTAAGTAGTCAAGTTATCTACAATTGTTTTCTGATAATCTGTTAATTGACCATCTTATTAACGTTATTTTATATAGCCTATTCACAATATAAAATAAAAATCCATTTACTCCATTTTCATTATTTTATGTAACATACAATACACAACTCTTGCAACAATTTACTGCTGCAGTATCATCACTTCTTTGTGCCTTTACTGTGTATAATTAATTAATTCATATAATTATTAATGCACATCATCAAGTATTATATTTATTTTTATAAAATATCAGTAGCAGCTATATGACAAAATGCCAATTATCAATATAAATATTTAATACAACAAAAACATCAGTCACAATGTTTTATTATATTTATGTTACACTAGTATAATACACTGGCGTAACTACCGATCATCAGGTGTAACCTGGTTTAATATTTTCCATTCACTGACTTTCACAAATCATAAGCTCTGAGGACCACTAAGTCAACAAATTCCAACAATGACCTTGTACCCCATGGCTGTCAGTAAAACCAGAGTGACGCCTTCACCTGCAGAGAGATAGATGACACTCTGGTGACCAGCAGCTTGGAATCAGCAGTCTGTCCTCTGTTACCATAGTGAGGGGTAGAAATCTAGCATGTGGTGTTCTCTTGCTCATTATCATCGTGATTTGCCTAATCAGAGGGGGACAACAACGTGTCTGATGAGAGCACAGTTGGTGCACTGAGAGTTCAAAGTGTGGTGCTCTCGTACAAGACCTTACAAATAGATCTGATTTTGCAAATGGATCTGATCTCCACACAAGGTACACAGGAAGCCAGAAGTTCTTTTTGGAATTCATTTCCAAATCTCATTGTCAATATTTGGAAAGTGTAGCATGCGGGAACACCACTGCCCCGTGCCATTAAGCTTTCATTAAAGTAAAAGTTAATTAGGTATGATGACTAAACTTCAGGGATTGTAATTAGCTGAACTGCATGACTGCACACCAGTAATTATATGTCATTCACTGTCAGTTCAGTGGGTCTGAAAAAGCCCTGTGGAAAATGTCAAATGCAACAAACTCACCTATGCCCCGAAGACTACCTCTAGCCAAAAAACTAAAATCCGTTCAAAACAATGTAAGAATGGCAACTGTAAGCTAAGTTGTGTTATGAATTTTATTGGTGTTTTAATTAATTAACAATTAGTGTTTTTAACAGGGCCGGTTCCAGACATTTGAAGCCCGTAGGCAAAATTCATGCTGGAGGCCCCCAACCCCCAATAAAAAGTACTTGAAACATTATGGTTCCTAACCTTTTTATTTATACAACATTTCATTTTAAATTTTGTATATTTTTACTTATACAGTACCAGTCAAAAGTTTGGACACATTACTATTTTTAACATTTTTGAAAGAAGTCTCTTATGCTCATCAAGTCTGGATTTCTTTAACAAAAGTACAGAAGAAAAAAAACAGTGATATTGTGAAAAGGTATTACAATTTAAAATAATGGTTTTCTACTTTACTATACTTTACAATATAATATATTTTGGTGATGCAAAGCTGAATTTTCAACCGCCATTCAGAAATCATTCTATAATGCTGATTTATTATCAATGTTAGAAACAGTTGTGCTGCTTAATATTTATTTTAAAACCTGTTTTTTTCAGGATTTTGTGATGATTAAAAAGTTGTTTAAAAATTTAGAAATAGAAATATTTTATAACAATATAAGTCTTTACTATCACTTTTTATCAGTTTAACACATCCTTGCTGAATATTACTGTTGTTGTTGTTGTTGTTTTCTGTATTTTTGTTCAAATAAATGCAGGCTTGATGAGCATGAGGGACTTCTTTTAAAAACATTTAAAATAGCAATGTGTCCAAACTTTTGACCAGTACTGTATGGACATATAAATCAAACTTTATCTAAGGTAATCTCTTTTTTGTTTGTTAAGGATGTTATTATAGCCATGATATTATTATTATTATTATTATTATGCAGTAATTTGTTCTGTAATTATTCACAGTTCCTGAATACCACTTCAGTAAATGAACATCAGTGCTTTTTTTATTTTAATCAATATTGACTAAAGATATTGTCATATTATTAATATTAATAATATGATATTATGTATTGCATTGCTACCTTAAATATGCACTATATCCACAAATCAAGTGGAAGTGAAAGACAATCACTACTAAGCAGAAAAGAAGATCATTTCTAGTTAGTTGAAACTGAAATTAAGTGATATGTTAGAGCAGTAATGTGATCATCAGCAGAATTTAGGAGATACACACATCTGAGGGTCCTTTTTATATATAGAAAAAAAACTTTGAAACGGCAACATTAATTGGTTAAGTTGCAGGTGAGTGACAATTCAACTATATCCAATGAACAATGAGGCTAGTATTTTGCTGCCTGTCTTGACTGATGGACTAGCATATGTTGGGGATGTTACGGTTATGGATGCCCCGCCTCAAAGCCAGATCGAGGCCCTAGGCAATGGACCTTTTTCACATTTCCGGGTTTCTCAGCAGAAGAACTCATCATAGTTGGGTAAAATTCTACAGCAGTGAATGGGAGTGTAACATAGGATGCATGACAATCAAGGTGCGGATCCATCTGTGAGCTTTATTCAAAAACGTGGTCAAAACAGGCAAGGGTTGATACCGGAAAAACAGTGTTAGACAGGTCAAGACAAAAGAGTAATTCAAGGTACAGGCAATGGTCAATTAGCAGCAAACAGTATCCAAAAGGGCAAGACAAAGGGTAATCCAAAATACAGGCTAAAGGTCAGGGCATGCAGAGAACAATCACAAAACAGAATAACAGTCCAAGATAAAAAAAAAACACAAAAGACAAGGCAAGGCAAGGCAAGAAACGTTACAGGCTAAACAATTCTTGACCCCGAGTGATGGTGAGAGTGTGGTATTTATAGTGTGTGTGTAATTGGCTGCAGGTGAGTCCGTCACCAGAGTAGTGAAATGGATTCTGGGAAATGTAGTCTGGAGAGAGATGTGACAGTTTGTGTAAATGTGATGATGGTGATCTCCGGTGATGGTCTGAAAGCCGCCCCAAGGAGCGGCTTCCAGACGCTCCTAACACAAGAGAGTTCAAGAAGTGGAGGATCTGGGAACTGAGGCAAGGCAGGCGGAGCAGGGAGCAAGGGCGGAACCGGCAGAGCAGGGAGCCAAGGCGGAACTGAAGACCACCAGAGCGAAACAGAAGAGCAGGCAGAGATGTGAAACATCAGATCAGGACAGGAGACCACCACAGCAGGACCGAAGACCACCACGGTGGAGTAGATGACCACAACAGCAGAGCAGATGGGACCGAAGATCCCCACAGCGGAGCAGATGACCACCACAGCAGAGCAGACGGGACCAAAGATCCCCACAGTGGAGCAGATGTCCACCACAGCAGAGCAGATGGGACCGAAGATCCCCACGGTGGAGCAGATGGAACGGAGGACCACTTCAGTGGAGCTGATGTTGCAGGAGATAATCTAGGCGGATCAGACAGGACTGGAACAGAAAGCACACAGAGATTAACAACGGCCTCTGTGGCCGTAACAAGGCAGGAAGAGAGTTCACAGACAGCCTCCTTGGCTGTTACAGGACAGACAGAGAGTTCAGAGATGGACTCCTTGGCCGTGACAGGACAATCAGAGGGTTCGCAGGTGACCTCTTTGGCTGTGGCTGGACAGGCAGAGAGTTCAAAATCAGATATGTTAACAGGCAGACATTACACACTCAGGTTCATTGGTCAAAACTGGACAGATAGACAGTTCAGAATTAGACTCATTGATAGAAACTGGATCGTCAGATAGTTCAAACTCAAGAGCATTAATTGGAACTGGACAGACTGACAATCTATACTCAGGATCATAGGTGGGAACTGGACAGACGGATGGTTTACTGACAGCCTCCTTTGCTGTGACCGACAAGGCTGATAGTTCAAAGACAGCCTCCTTGACTGGGGCAGAACAGTATGAGAGTTAACAGATAGCCTCCTTGTCTGGTTCTGTGCAGGACAAAAGTTAATTAACGGCCTCCGTGGCAGGTTCTGGACAGGATACCAGTTCATAGTTCATAGGCTGTGATATGAGCAGACATGAGCTCATAATAGGGCTCCATGGTTGGTTCGTGCCAAGACGAAAGTTCATAGGGGGCCTCCTCGGCCGCATTAGGACAGGACAAAAGTTCATAACTGGCCTCCATGGCCGGTTCAGGACAGGATGAGAGCTCACTGACGGTAGGGCTGACAATACAGAGAGTTCATTAACAGTTTCCTTGACAGGACAAGCACAGAGTTCATGACCAGGCGCCACTACCATGCAAGGAACCGAAGCAAGTGCCGCCACCTCGGGAGGTTTTGCAGCGTATGCCGCCACCTCTGGAGATCCTTCAGCGAGTGCAGTCACCTTAGGGAGTTCAACGGTAGTGTAAGACACCATAAACACCCAGACACACCATAAAGCGATTCCCAATATAGGGAGCTCTGCAGACAGGGGAATCAGTTCGGGAACAGGAGAGTTTGAGTGCGCTGGTTTAGTAACACCAGCTACTTGTACTGACACCAGCAGTGGATCCTCCACACTGGATGCCAACCTCTGATGTTTAGTGATGGACAGGACTGTGAAAGGTTGCAGCTGTGACAGGATGTGGCTCTGGCAGATCACTGGAAACATGACGAGGTTCTGGAGGATCTGCTGTGACATGACGTGACTCAGGCAGGTCGGCTGTGACTTGACTTGACTCTGGCAGGTCAGCTGAGACGTGACGAGGCTCTGGAAGATCAGCTGAGACGTGATGAGGCTCTGGAATGACAGCAGTAACATGATGGAACTCAGGACTGGTAGCTGTGACATGATGGAACTCAGGACTGGCAGCTGTGACATGACGGGGCTTTGTTGTCGTCGCCATTATGTGAGTGTGCTCCGGTGCGGCCGTCATAATCGACATGGACACGATGTTTCGTTCTTCCTCCGCGACACCCACAGTAAAGGATGCGCCAACAGATACCAGGGCATAATCTATAAACTGACTAAGGGAAGCCCAAAGTCCCTCACGGATGAGCTTAGTCTTTAAAGGTTGATATATGCCCTCACAAAAAAAGTCTATTAGGACACAGTCTGGCAGATCAGAAAAAATATGCGAGATCTAGATACTCTTGGATGTAGTCCTCAAGTGATCACGTGTTCTGCTAGAGGGCTATCAACAGTCTTGTGATGTCCATACCTGGTCAATGTCCACAGCTGGATCCTTGTGTGGTTGAGTGTTCTGTAACGTAGGATGTGTGACAATCAAGGTGCGAATCTATCTGCGAGCTTTAAGGCCCTGATATACTTCAAACTAAGTTCTTGTTCGTTCTTCGTTTACGGGAAAAAAGAAGTTCGAAAAGGCTGAGCGACGGTATACTGTTTTCGAACATTCTGAACACCCCCGCACTGCTGGAGGCGGGGTGTAGGTAGTATGTAAATGTGTTGTGCCGCTCACGCGTATCCCCTAAACACAGTCTGGCAGATCAGAAAAATATGCGAGATCTAGATACTCTTGGATGTAGTCCTCAAGTGATCACGTGTTCTGCTCGAGGGCTATCAACAGTCTTGTGATGTCCATACCTGGTCAATGTCCACAGCTGGATCCTTGTGTGGTTGAGTGTTCTGTAACGTAGGATGTGTGACAATCAAGGTGCGAATCTATCTGCGAGCTTTAAGGCCCTGATATACTTCAAACGAAGTTCTTGTTCGTTCTTCGTTTAGGGGAAAAAAGAAGTTCGAAAAGGCTGAGCGACGGTATACTGTTTTCGAACATTCTGAACACCCCCGCACTGCTGGAGGCGGGGTGTAGGTAGTATGTAAATGTGTTGTGCCGCTCACGCGTATCCCCTAAACACAACAACTATGGTGGCTGTGAGAGAAGAACAGTTTTGTAAATATTTGGCAGTAGAATTGATCTATTCAATGGCAAAGAAAAAAAACAAGAACAAGCGACGTAGGTGGTATGTGCGTCCACTTAACGAAACCAGAAATAATGATGGCGAGTTTGCCCTTTTTATTCAGCAAATGCAGAGCACAGATGAGGAAGTGCATTTTTCCTACTTCAGAATGTACACCGATCACTGTTTGACGATCTCCTGAAAAGGGTATTGCCATATGTGAAACATGCTGAAACAGACAGGACACCGATTTCCACTATGGAGAGACTGGCCTTGACACTCCGAGTACTAGCATGTGGAGCCACGCAACAAAGTGTGGCTGAAACATTCAAGATTGGACCTTGCATGGCCCGCAAGATAGTTGCGGAAATGTGCGAGGCCATTTGGATAGCCCTCAAAGCTGAGTTCATCTCTGCACCCTCACACACGCAATGGGAAACCATCTCGATGGACTTTTTGGAATTGGAATTTTCCGAACTGCATCGGAGCCATTGACGGAAAATTTGTCTTGGTGAAAGCGCCAGCACGGAGCGGGAGTCTGTATTTTAATTATAAAGGGACACATTCTATTGTGCTTCTAGGTGTGTGCAATGCACAATACAAGTTCACCCCACGATGGCGTATCTCTCTCTGCTTTTGTTTGCCGGGTCTCTCGCTTCACGGCGAGATTGCTCATCGCCTCTCTACTCTTTCTTTTTCTTATTTTTTAGTTTGTCTATTTTCAGTAGCAGGTAGTGGATTTGTTTTCTTTGTTAGTCACGTTTTGTTATTTAGTAAGTTCAGCGAGGGAAGCAGTGGCCCGCAAGACTCACCTATTTGTTTGTTTTCACGGGAGCTAGGTAAGATCTCTCCAGGTGGCCAGGTGTAGTCAGGGTTTTTGTATCCTTAACTGCCCTACCTGCTTGCTTTTATATCTATATATATATGTTTGTGTTTGTTAATTATTTTTCTATTTGTGCTACTTGTGATCTGTGCTGTCTTGATATCTTTTTTCTTTTTTTGTGTTTGATTAAAACTTGGCGAGGGCACACTTTAAAAAAATGATGGCAAGCGTCTGTGATTTATTATATGTTCGGTCCAGGCCTGTTGTGATTTAAATGAGCCAAATTTGAATCTGGGCCGTAACATATTTGGGGGCTCGTCCCATTTTTAGTAGTTTGAAGGATTAAATCGTTTCTTTGCGTGGCTTCGTTTGATTGTTTGATCTGCTCGCGCGTTATTGTAACTTTAAGTCACAGACGTTTTGAATTTAATTGGCTTGTATCGTGCTTTGTTTTTATCTGCCTTACTAAACATGTTTAACCTAACGGAATTTATTGCGAATCCTAGGCAAGCTGAATTATTTCAAATAAATAGAGCTGACCTTATGAAAATCGCAGCTCATTATAACGTCAGTTTTAGAATTACAATGTCTAAACACGAACTTCAGATATTGCTATTTGATTCATTATATAAGCAGGGTGTTTTTGGTGAGGATGAAAAACTAGAAGAATATCCGGAATCCGTTGAGGGTAGTTCAGATGAGCTTACGCTGCAAGTCAGAAGTTTAGAGTTAAAGGCTGAAGAGCACGAGAGAGCCTTGTTGAGGGAGAGAGAGGAATGGGAGCATGAAAGAGAGAGAAGAAGATGGAACAAGCTTGTCGCCTTAAGGAACTGGAGCTGAAAGCTCGCGAAAAGGGCGCAACAGATGCTTCGGAGTTTGACGTGAGTCGCAATATTAAAATTGTTCCGCCTTTTAGAGAGCAGGAGGTGGATACATTTTTTGCTCTGTTTGAACGTGTTGCGGCTAATTTGAAATGGCCGAAAACATTCTGGCCCATGTTGCTGCAGTGCGTGTTTGTGGGTAGGGCTCGGGAGGCTTACTCGTCTTTATCTGTTGAGGAGTCCCTGGATTATGAACGGGTAAAGAGTGCTGTTCTCAGGGTGTATGAATTGGTTCCTGAGGCTTACCGACAAAAAATTCGCAATTACCGGAAAACAGATGTTGAGACCTACGTTGAATTCATTCGTGAAAAATAATCAATGTTTGATCGCTGGTGTGCTGCTTTTTTTTTTTTCAAAAAACGTTTGAAGAACTTCGCGAATTGATTCTTTTAGAAGAATTTAAAAACTGTCTTCCTGAATGTGTTGCAACCTATATTAACGAACAGAAAGTTCCTAAATGTTCCGCTGCTGCTGCCTTGGCTGATGAATATGTTCTTACGCATAAGAATGTGTTTAGTTTTACCCAAAAATCATCGCCCAATAGCAGTAGTCGCCGGTCTCCAAGGCGTAATTTTGAGGTTGCTTTATCAGCAGATAAAGCGGTGGAGAGTTCCAAGTCCGTGTCTTCACCGGTTTGTTTCTATTGTAAGAAACGTGGACACATTATTGCAGAGTGTAATGTGTTGAAAAAGAAAAATAGTGTTCCAAAACCAGTAGGTTTATTGATGTCTTCTCCGCAGTTGGAAGGACTGGAGGTGTTAGCTTCGCAAGCTGACATGTGTGAGGAACAGGGGTATGTGCCGTTCATTATGGATGGATTTGTGTCTTTGGTAGGTAACTCTAACTGTCAAAAACCAGTTAAAATCCTCCGTGACACTGGCGCTGCTCAGAGTTTTATTCTGGAAGGAGTATTAACTTTGTCTAATAAGAGCTCTATTGGCTCGAGCGCTTTAGTACAGGGATTCGAGATGGGCTTTGTGAACGTGCCTTTGCACGAAATTGAAATTGATTCCTCCCTTGTGGCTGGTCGCGTTGTTGTTGGTGTGCGACCATGTCTTCCCATTCGAGATGTCACATTTATTTTAGGGAATGACTTAGCGGGAGGGAAAGTTTTTGCCAGCCCTGAGGTAACTGATGTTCCCTTTCTCTGTTCTAATTCTGATGAACTGAATCAGAAATACCCAGAGGTATTTCCTTCGTGTGCTGTTACTATGGCACAGAGACTGAAAGACGAGAGTCTTAAGTTAGAAGGAGAGTGGGACTTTGATTTGAAAGATACGTTTCTCTCTACTTCAGATTGTTTTAAGGGTAAGTGTTCAAACTCTAATAATGGTTCAGACATTGCTGTTAAGAAAGGGAATGAACATTTTGTGGAATTTGACAAGTTGTCTCTGTCACGCGAGCAGCTTATTGATGAACAGAGGAAGGATGTAACAATGTCATCCCTCTTTGAAGTTGTTGTTCCTGTTGAGGAACTTGAACAAGTATCTCAAGGATACTTTGTTGAATGTGGCGTGTTGATGAGGAAATGGAGACCAACAACTGCAACTGCTGATGATGAATGGCAAGTCGTCAAGCAAATAGTAGTTCCTCCTTTATATCGACCTGAAATTTTGAATCTCGCTCATAACAATCCTTTGGCCGGTCATTTAGGAGTTAATAAAACCTACGATCGCATACTCCGACATTTTTTTGGCCTGGCTTAAAGAGTGATGTAGCAAACTATTGCAGAAGCTGTCATGTGTGCCAAGTGACTGGAAAACCGAACCAGAATATTTCACCAGCACCATTACATCCTATTCCAGTTATTAGTGAACCATTCGAGCATGTAATAGTTGATTGTGTTGGTCCCTTACCTCGTACGAAGTCTGGTAATCAATATTTGCTTACCATAATGTGCACGTCTACGCGTTTTCCAGAGACAATTCCTCTGCGGAGAATTACAGCACCAGTGATTGTGAAGTCACTAATCAAATTATTTTCATTGTTTGGCCTTCCACGCACTGTACAATCGGACCAAGGAACGAATTTTATGTCACGTATGTTTAAACAGGCTTTGAATCAGCTGCATATCCAACATTGCACTTCCAGTTGTTACCACCCAGAAAGCCAGGGAGCACTGGAAAGGTTTCACCAGACTTTAAAATCAATGCTGCGTGCGTTTTGTCTGGCGTTTCAAAAAGACTGGGATGATGGTGTGCCTATGGTTTTATTTGCAGCAAGGGAGGTAGTGCAGGAGTCGCTGGGTTTTAGTCCGGCTGAGCTGGTCTTCGGGCACACGGTTCACGGACCGTTGAAACTGATCAAAGATCATTGGTCTAGTGACCCGAGTCCGAATAACATTCTTGACTATGTTTCAGAGTTCCGTTCTAAGTTGCATCGTGCATGTGAGTTGGCCAAAGAGAATTTGGAAGTGTCTCAGCAACGAATGAAAAAGCGTTTTGATCAGCGTGCTAAACTTCGTAGCTTTGCTCCAGGTGATAAGGTGCTAGTGCTGATGCCAGTGCCGGGTTCTGCACTGCAGGCTCGCTATTATGGCCCTTATCCTGTGAAAGAAAAGGTGAGTGAACTTGACTATGTGATCACTACATGTGACAGAAAGAAAAAAACTCGACTATGTCATATTAACATGCTTAAGCCGTACTTCGAAAGACCATCAGATGTGTCTGTACAGAAGTCGGCTGTTTTAATTGTGTCACCTACAGATGCTCCGTTGACCGTGGAGGTGCTGTCCAGTACTGAATTACCTGATCATCGAGCGCTGTCCAGTGCCGAATCATTGATCCTTCCATTGCATCCTACTGTTATCGATAGCGCTGTTGTTCCTCCATGCACGTTTGAGGGGGAAGAGGATGTTGAGTTTCCTGCTGCTGAATTAGTGGCGGGAAGATTGAAAAACTCGGAAATAATCCAAAACCTTGACTCGTACCTTTCCCATTTGTCTGTTGCTGAACAATCTGATGTGAGTAATGCCATTAAAACTCATCGTAACCTGTTTTCGGATGTTCCTTCGCGTACTTCACTGGTCGAGCATGATATTAATGTTGGTGATTCTTTGCCAATAAAACAGCATGCTTACAGGGTAAGTCCAGGGAAGCAAATTCAGCTGCAAACAGAGGTAAACTTCATGCTCGAAAATAACATTGCTGAGCCGAGTTTTAGTCCTTGGAGTTCACCCTGTTTGCTGGTTAAAAAGTCAGACAACACGTTTCGTTTCTGTACTGATTTTAGATGCGTTAATGCTATTACAAAACCTGATAGTTATCCGTTGCCTCGTATGGAAGACTGCGTGGATCGTGTTGGGAACGCCGCTTTCGTTACCAAGATCGATCTTCTCAAAGGTTACTGGCAGGTGCCTTTGACAGCTCGTGCGAAAGAGATTTACGCGTTTGTTACACCTGATCATTTTCTGAATTATACGGTGATGGCTTTTGGTCTTCGAAACGCACCGGCAACTTTTCAGAGACTGGTAAATCGTGTCATTGAGGGCATGAAAAATGTTGAGGCGTATTTGGATGACCTGGTTCTTTACAGCGCGTCTTGGCCAGAACATGTATTGCAACTTGAGACGTTGTTTGATCGTTTGTCTAGTGCCAATCTCACAGTTAATTTGGCAAAATGCGAATTCGGTCGAGCAACAGTGACTTATCTAGGGAAATTTGTTGGTGGTGGAGTTCGTCCTGTTGAGTCCAAGGTGGAGGCAATCACTTGTTTCCCCATGCCCACTACGCATCGGGAACTTCGCCGATTTTTGGGTATGGTGGGATATTATCGAAATTTCTGCAGAAATGTTTCTGTTGTTGCTTCACCCTTAACTGACCTTCTCAGTCCAAAAGTACCATTTAAATGGTCTGAAGACTGTCAGGTGAGTTTTGAGAAAATTAAAGCACTTCTGGTTCATTCCCCTGTTTTATCTTCCCCGGATTTTTCCACTTCGTTTCTTCTTGCTGTTGATGCAAGTGACACTGGTGCAGGAGCTGTCCTTCTACAATTAGATTTGGTTGGTGTTGAGCATCTTGTTTGTTATTTTTCGCGTAAATTTAAACATCAACGAGGTTATTCCACCATCGAGAAGGAGGTGCTCGCCCTTGTCCTTGCTCTTCAACATTTTGATGTTTATATTGGTTCAGTTTCGTACCCGTTGATCGTCTACACGGATCACAATCCCTTACTTTTCATTAATCGGATGAAAAATAACAATCAACGTCTGATGCGATGGAGTCTGTTTTTACAGACTTTTGAATTAGACATACGGCACATCCGTGGTAAGGATAATGTCATTGCTGATGCTTTATCCCGAATCTGAATAGAATAAATTGTAGTTAACAGTTGAGGTAAGATGTTTGTTTTTCTTCGCTCTACAATTTATTCACTTAAGGGTGAGGGTGTTACGTGGGTCTGCTCGTAGAGCAGTTGTTCCGGGTGTGATGTTTTTTCTTTCTTAGCCTTTAGGTGGAGTTGTGAGCGGGGGAATTCTTCCGGATCCTCGAAAGTGGAGTGACGCCATCAGGGATTTCTACTATTTAAACCTCAATGGCGTCGATGGCGGATCTCTCTCTGCTTTTGTTCGCTGGGTCTCTCGCTTCACTGCAAGATTGCTCATCGCTTCTCTACTCTTTCTTTTTCTTATTTTTTACTTTGTCTATTTTCAGTAGCAGGCAGTGGATTTGTTTTTCTTTGTTAGTCACGTTTTGTTATTTAGTAAGTTCAGCGAGGGAAGCAGTGGCCCGCAAGACTCACCTGTTTCTTTGTTTTTCACGGGAGCTAGGTAAGATCTCTCCAGGTGGCCAGGTGTAGTCAGGGTTTTTGTATCCTTAACTGCCCTACCTGCTTGCTGTTATATCTATATATATGTTTGTGTTTGTTAAATATTTTTCTATTTGTGCAACTTGTGATCTGTGCTGTTCTGATATCTATTTTTCTTGTTTTGTATTTGATTAAAACTTGGCGAGGACGCACTAAAAAAAATGATATCAAGCGTCTGTGATTTATTATATGTTCGGTCCAGGCTTATTGTGATTTAAATGAGCCAAATTTGGTTCTGGGCCATAACAGGTGGACATTGGTGCTTATGGCCATGAAAGTGATGGAGGTGTCTTTCAAGAGAGTTCTTTTGGAAGGGCCTTGTTGTAAGGTCAGCTGGATTTGCCCAGACCAAAGCCCCTACCTGGGACAGAAACTGTCTGCCTTCATGTCATAGTTGGAGATGCAGCTTTCCCCCTGAATGTGAGCCTGATGTGACCATATCCAAATATTGTAACCAGAGTGTTTTCAGTCTTACATTTTTATTACTTAATATTGTTATAAGCATCGCTCATTATTAGATAATAATAATACTGTTGTGTCAGTAAATGTACATTCTGGTGTAACTGAGCCTATTATGTGTTCTATTAATAACAGGGAAGAATCTCACATCTGCACAGAGGGTGTACAACTACAGACACTACCGAGCACGTCGCATAATAGAGAATGCCTTTGGCATTATGGCATCCCGGTTCCGGATTCTAAGTCGCCCCATCCAGAGTTCTGTTGAAAAGGCTGTGTGTATTGTTCAAGCTTGCATGGCTCTGCACAACTACCTGATGTCGGGTCTCGGGTCTGATCACCTGTTTCTTGTGTCTCTGTGTTTGTATGTTGTTGTGCGTGGCTTGTTTTGACAGCTTGCCACGTGCGCATATGTCAGCATGATTGTTTCCCCGCCCTCCTTGTTTCTCTGCTCGCCTCTGGGTTCACACCTGGTTCTGGTTATCTCATTAGCTTCCCCTTATAGCTCCTCGTGTTTCTCTGTCTTTTGTCAGATTGTTGTGATTATTCCCTTGCTCTGACTGTCAGTGTTAGTATCGCTTACCAGTCCTGTCTTGTCTCGTCCAGGCTCCAGTGCTCGTAGCTGCCTGTTTATTTTCCCGCACCTCTCTGTGCGTTCAGGAATCCGTGGGCTTCCTCCGGCATCCGCCCACCCTGGGACTCTGCGGTCTCGTCGTTGGGCTGCTCAGCCTCTCGCTCGGATTAGTGAGCTGCCCCTCCGGCTTCCTCTCCACTGCCACTGTTGCGGCTTGTTCCAGCCGCTGCTATCCGCCCATCTGTGTGGTTGGGAATTCCACGTCCACACGAACTGTCCGCGGAGGAGCTCATTGCCCGTGGTGATATATCTCTGTACAATAAAGCCTCTGTTGAACCCGCACCTGAATCCAGTCTATTCCCTGACACAATATACTGAAATACATCTGGTTTTCACTCAACTACTTTGCATTTATCAGCGGCGGCTTGCGGCTGGAATGAGGGCATAGTATACGCGCGATTTCTCGAGGGACTGGATGATGTCATCGCTGACGAATTAGCGACTGTGGATCTTCCTCGAGAGCTGGACAATTTGATTAATCTCGCGCTCCGTGTGGAGGGCCGTCTCAACCGCCGCCGGCAACGCCGTCGATCCACTACTCCGTGGTGCCACCTGGAGTCCGTGTCATTCGATGCGGCGAGTACACAGTGAGCTGATGTTGAGCCCATGCAACTGGGTCGTCTCCGGCTTACGCCGCAGCAGAAACAGGAGCGTTTAGCTCAGGGATTGTGCCTGTACTGCGGCAAGGCTGGCCACTTTGTCCTTCAGTGCCCGTTAAAAGTCAGGGCCCACCAGTGAAGCGGAGAGTCCTGGTGGGCGCCTTTCCCTGTTCAAGCTCTCCAGTAACGCGCACTCAGGTGCCCTTTCGACTCTCCTTCCAGGGAGGTTCACACACTGGCCACGCCCTTCTGGATTCGGGGGCTGAGGGGAATTTCCTGGATTCTGCCTCTGCTCACAAGTGGAACATTCCGACCATTCCCCTGGTTAAGCCCATTACGGCGTGGTCATTATCGGGCAATCCCCTCACTACCATCACTCACGTCACCCCTTGTGTAAGCCTTTCCCTCTCTGGTAACCACTGTGAGCAGATCGAGCTGTTAATTATTGACTCCCCTAAGGCCCCCCCATTACGGCGTGGTCATTAGCGGGCAATCCCCTCACCACCATCTCTCACGTCACCCCTTGTGCAAGCCTTTCCCTCTCTGGTAACCACTGTGAGCAGATCAAGCTGTTAATTATTGACTCCCCTAAGGCCCCGTTAATTTTAGGACATCCTTGGTTGCTGAAACACAACCCACAGATTGATTGGGTCAATAATTCTATTTTAACCTGGAGTCAGTCTTGTCATGTGTCATGTTTGGGTGCTGCTTTTCCTGCTGTCTCTGTGTCTTGTGTTTCGCAGGTGGATCCTGCTGACTTGACCGGCGTCCTGGCGGAGTACTGCGATCTTCGTGCGGTTTTCTGTAAGTCCCGGGCCACCTCTCTACCTCCGCATCGTCCCTACGACTGTGCCATAGACCTTCTCCCGGGCACTTCTCCGCCTAAGGGTCGTTTATATTTCCGGTCCTGAAAGAGAGGCCATGGACAGGTATATACGTGAGTCACTACAGGCTGGGCTCATTCGCCATTCCTCCTCTCCCGCTGGGGCTGGGTTTTTCTTCGTTCAGAAGAAAGACGGCTCCCTACGCCCTTGTATTGATTACAGAGGTTTGAATGACATTACAGTAAAGAACAGGTACCCCCTACCTCTAATGTCTTCTGCTTTTGAATTGTTGCAGGGAGCTCGGGTCTTCACCAAATTAGACCTCCGCAACGCCTACCATCTGGTGCGCATTCGGGAGGGGGATGAGTGGAAGACGGCATTCAACACCCCCTCGGGACACTACGAGTATCTGGTTCTTCCGTTTGGTCTGACCAATGCTCCGGCCGTTTTCCAGGGTCTCTTCAATAGCGTTCTGGGTGACATGATTAATCAGGTCGTCTTTGTGTATTTGGATGATATTCTGATTTTCTCCCCTTCTCTCCACTTACACACTCAGCACGTTAGACGGGTCCTCCAGCACCTATTAGAGAACCAGTTGTTCGTCAAGGCGGAGAAGTGCGAATTCCACGCCGAGTCTATTACGTTCCTTGGCCATATCATCTCTACCAGGGGGATTAAACCACACCCTGCTAAGATAGAAGCTGTCGCCAAGTGGCCAGTCCCCGACTCCCGTAAGGCCCTGCAGCGTTTCCTGGGTTTTGCCAACTTCTATCGGCGATACATCAGGAATTTTGGTCAGATCGCTGCTCCGCTCACGGCATTAACCTCCACCAAGGTGTCCTTCAGGTGGAACCAGGATGCTCAGGTAGCCTTTGACACATTAAAGTCCCGTTTTGTCTCTGCACCTGTTCTGTTGGTTCCAGATCCTGAGTCCCAGTTCATTGTCGAGGTTGACGCATCGGACGTCGGGGTTGGCGCAGTTCTGTCTCAGCGATCCCTCCGCGACGGGAAGGTGCACCCGTGTGCGTTCTTCTCTCGCCGTCTCAGCCCTGCAGAACGTAACTACGACATTGGCAATAGAGAACTGTTGGCGGTGAGATTGGCCTTGGGGGAGTGGCGTCACTGGTTGGAGGGGTCGGCACAGCCCTTCTTGGTCTGGACGGATCACAAGAATCTCGAATATATCGCGGCGCCGTGGCAGAGGGTTTCAGTATCTCGTGGACTGGGAAGGTTATGGTCCAGAGGAGAGATGCTGGGTACCGTCCCGGGACATTTTGGACCATTCGTTGATCGAGGACTTCCGTCGGCGACAAGGTGGGCCTCCTCCTGGGGCGCCTGGTGGCGCTCCTGGGTGTTGTTGTGTGTGGCTTGTTTTGACAGCTCGCCACGTGTGCATATGTCAGCATGATTGTTTCCCCGCCCTCCTTGTTTCTCTGCTTGCCTCTGGTTTCACACCTGGTTCTGGTTATCTCATTAGCTTCCCCTTATAGCTCCTCGTGTTTCTCTGTCTTTTGTCAGATTGTTGTGATTATTCCCTTGCTCTGACTGTCAGTGTTAGTATCGCTTACCAGTCTTGTCTCGTCCAGGCTCCAGTGCTCGTAGCTGCCTGTTTATTTTCCCGCACCTCTCTGTGCGTTCAGGAATCCGTGGGCTTCCTCCTGCATCCGCCCACTCTGGGACTCTGCGGTCTCGTTGTTGGGCTGCTCAGCCTCTCGCTCGGATTAGTGAGCTGCCCCTCCGGCTTCCTCTCCACTGCCACTGTTGCGGCTTGTTCCAGCCGCTGCTATCCACCCATCTGTGTGGTTGGGAATTCCACGTCCACACGAACTGTCCGCGGAGGAGCTCATTGCCCGTGGTGATATATCTCTGTACAATAAAGCCTCTGTTGAACCCGCACCTGAATCCAGTCTATTCCCTGACACCTGATATCAACAGATGTAGCATCTGCAGAAAAAGCCAAGTACATCACACCAAACCTGGGTGATGCCACTACGCCAACTGGTGAGGTTCAACCTGGAGATTAATGTGGCAACTTGGTCGCTTTCGACAGGCCTACCCGTTCTGTGAGAACACAAGCTGCTGCTACTGCAACCAGGAATATCCTGAGAGACTTTTTCCATACAGCAGAGGGTTGTGTTCCCTGGCAAAATTGTGTTGTTTCATGTGGACTGCGTGATGGGCCCTTGCCCAACAGAGCAGCTTACTTGCCTGTTCAATCACTACATGTGGAGATATGTATATAACAAATGTAAAGCTAATGTGACATTAAAATTGACATTGAAATTGTGTGTTACCAATGAGTATGTGCCTGGTTTCATTCCATAAAATTCACATATGATTAGCACAAGCATTAGTACTAGCCTATTATTTACATTAACATTTAACTTTCCATAATGAATATTAAAACACTATAACAGCATTGGCCAATTATATGCCAGTATGGCATGAATGTTTGTTTTTACGCGAGCTATAAAAAAAAAAAAATCAGTAAAAAGTCTATGCACACAATGTGTCTGTTTTGAGATGGTTTGAGCTAGGTGTTTGTTACCATCACATACAACCATCACTTTAAAATCATTTTTATTACACATTTTTCATACAGGTTAAAAAATTCAGATATCATCACAGGGTTTTCTCCGGTATTTTCTTTACTAATAGAATGCATATCAGTGCAAGGATGAGGATTTCACTAGGTCTGAAACGGGTACCAATGTTCAGAATATAGACAAAAGAATAATGATTAGCTGCAGTTCAGAGTCAAGTATCATGTTTGCAATACAAAATAAACATACCATTTCCATAATCAGTCCTCTATGGGAAGTGTGAATGGCTCATAGTTTGAAAAGTTTAGCATGGTGTGAAAAAAAAAACGATTGAAGTCATCTCAATAACACAAAACAGTTTGTAACTTTATTTTATTATTCACTTATTTTATTAAACTGGGTAAATTACTACACCTTTTTATATTTTATGTGGTGTCATGTTTTAATTTTGATAAAAACAAAGGTTTATTATTGTACGTTCTTTTGGCATTTAATTTATTGCACAACTTTTAAATTTGCTTATTGAAAGAACAACAGCAGCAGCAGTATGGTGTAACAACATTTATTTGAAACACCAAACATTTTTTTTTTTTTTTACGCAAGAGAGCAAACAAAAAATAAACAGCCTCTAATGTGTTGTGCCATTGCCTTGCTCATCCAGTAGCTGCATCTCAATATCAAACATAATGTCTTGTATGCGTTTTTTGAAGATGGCACAGTGCCGTGGCGGTAGTTTGCTCATGAAGTCTGCAACAATCTGTGCATGACTATCAAAAATACAGAGTTCTGGCATGAAAATCTAGATGGAGCAGTCCGATAGGTCTAACTCAATCTTACCTAATGACACCATTATCACATGGCACAGCTGATTGGTTCTCTCCTGTATCGGTAGCCAGTGAGCACGCTGCTCAACATTCAAATATATTACTAGTGATAGCCGTAGCAGTTGCAGCTTGCTTCAGAACAGCAAAATCAACATCTTAAGATAAGTGAATGCTCTTCTAATCCATATCGCTGTGTGTATTGCGTAGTCTGCCTAATTGAATTCAAAAAATGAGCAACCATAATCAAGTTTAAACTAAATGTCATGTTAGCAGTTTGCATTGTATGCAGGAGCGAATATTAAGCATATTAGCAGCAGCATTAAGCATCTGTGTTTATAAAGCTGGAGAATAACGCAGTTTAGAGCATATGTAATCGCTCTGAGGACACGGCGATAGTAACGGACATGAAACAGGTTAAATTAAATAAGCATTCTTGTGTATGCATTTCAACGGGGGTTCGCCATATACATCGGCGATTATCCCAGTGTTCACGTTCGTTATTTCTAAGGTTGATGTTTTCATTGAGATGAGTGTGGGATTGATTTCAGCTGCACGCAGCGTCAGAAGCACGTGCTTATCGCAGTCATATTAATGACAGTGTTGCGGGAGATGCTGAAGTTCACTATCTACGGCTGTAACAGTTAGTTCCGAGTGAAATGCATTATGGGTAGTGTAGTTCGGAGAAATGTGCTCATGCGACGTGTGCTCTCGCTGTGCTGTGTAATTCAGAAAACGGAGAAAAAACATTATATTCTGCTTTTATTTCAGTTCATTCAGTTCAGTCCAACCAGGGGTTTTTGTGCACTCTATCTTTGACAACTATTGTTAAACCGGTCGTTATGGTAGCCAAGGCTCACATAGCCATAGGCCACTAGTGTTAAGCCGGTCGGTGTGGTAGCCAAGGCTCACATAGTCATAGGCCACTAGCGTTAAGCCGGTCGGCGTGGTAGCCCAGGCACACATAGATAGTAATACATGCGGTTCACATGACTCTTCGGAGCAACAGCAGTACATATGTCTTGGCGATAGATCTGCTTGTTGGGGGGGGTGTTTTGTTCTTGTTTTGGCTTGTATTGTCCCTCCTATGTCTCCTGCTTTGTGGGGGGTTATTTCATGTATGTTATATTTGCAGCAGCAATATTTCTTACATGCTCACAGCAGCATGTTGTGAATGTATTGGCAGTAGCAAGTCTCAGTACTTGCTCTGCCACAGCAGCAGCAGCGTAGCAGATCTATTCCGCCAAGACCAAATACATTAACATTGTCATGTACATTACCATGCCAAAATCTCAGAGAGTTGTCATGACAGAAATACAGAGACCTATCGGACTGCGCCATCTAGAGTTTCATGCCAGAACTAACTCAATCTGACCTAATGACATCATTATCACATGGCACAGCTGATTGGTTCTCTCCTGTATCGGTAGCCAATGAGCTCACTGCTCACATTCAAATATATGACTAGTGATAGCCGTAGCAGTTGCAGCTTGCTTCAGAAACCCTCAACCTTCCCCAGCTCCACCTGTATAGATCTGCTACGAGGTGATTCATGTATGCTATATGGGGTTATTTCATGTATGTTATATTTTAGGGCTGCACAATTAATCGCATGCGATATTTAATGCGCATCTTGTCAGTAAAGCCAGTTCTGTAATCAGCGGTAAATCTCCATCACGTGCGTGCTTTCACATGGAGCAGCATTTACTACACAGAGCCGTTGTTCACTGACAAGCTGCACAAAACCACGATCATATTTTGCGCATGTTTTGCGCAGCTTGTCAGCTTTACTGACAAGATGCACATTAAATATCACATGCGATTTATCGTGCAGTCCTATTATATTTGCAGAAGCAATATTTCTTACATGCTCACAGCAGCATGTTGTGGATGTATTGGCAGTAGCAAGTCTCGGTACTTGCTCTGCCGCAGCAGCGTAGCAGATCTATTCCGCCAAGACCAAATACATTAACATTGTCATGTGCATTACCATGCCAATCCCTCTGAGAGTTGTCATGACAGAACTGTTTTGTCTTTCTCAAGGAAAGTAAGTAGCTGTCCAATGCCATCATCTGCACTGTCCCTTCTCCTTTTGCTGCATGGCACAGAAGGGGTGAAGATGGAGATGACTGCATCATTGAAATTGTAGCAGCTTTGCATGGAGTGCTTGCCCTCTGCAGTACTGAAGTGCCAAAGTCATCCAGGGAAATGGTTGAGCACTTCACATCTTCCTCACTGTCACTGGTGGGACCAGATGATGATGGTGGGGCTGTGGATGGAGACGATTCATCAGCCACCACTTTTTTCGAGAATCATACCTTTCAACCTACAATACATAGAAGAACAACGTTCTTGTTTAGTTAAAGTAAATCAGACAAAATGAACACTGCTTTACACAAGCAGTGCAAACTTAGCTGATATATAAATCTAATAATATATAAGCAATCATCAAGGTTTTATAAGGAAAATAACTGAGGTCAGTCAATTAACTTGTTATATTAGAAAATAGTCTGTTAAAAACATAACTACTACAATTTGCAAAATAGAAATGAACTTGCAGCACAAACATATCACAGATTGAATTGTGTTTAGTTTACCTTTTCAAAACATGGTATGTTGGTGCTGGACAAAAGATCTGAGCCAGGACATCTCCAAAAACAGCTTGGGTACTTTGGTACTTGCCGCCTCATCTCCAATCTTTCCTTTCATTCTTTTCATGGCTTTGGAAAACTTGTCTCAGATGTTTCTCCATGTCGCATTGCATAACTCCGGGTCATTAACACCAAGCTTAATTGCAATTTCTTTCCAGGAATTAAATGGCTTCTCCAAAAAGTATCTCCGCGAGCAATTGTACAGGTGCGGATACGTTTGTACCAGCTCAGCTATTCGACAGCTATTCTGTATTTATAGTGTGTGTGTAATTGGCTGCAGGTGAGTCCATGATCAGAGTAGTGAAATCGATTCTGGGAAATGTAGTCCGGAGAGAGATGTGACAGTTTGTGTAAATGTGATGATGTGTGACCTCCGGTGGTGAATGAATGAAAGTCCATGGACCGAATTCGTGACAGGGAGACTACCACAAATATATTTTTTGCATCCCATTTGCAAATAGCAAAAAAAAAACTCCATGATAGTGTTTTCATTACTTTCAAAAAATTGAAAAAAAATAGAGAGAGACTAATAACGGCAGTCAGTAGAGACTTTCAGTTAAAGTCAGTTCATTCATGAATCAGTGATGTCATCATTCAGTTCAGCTCTCTTCCAGTAATGCCTGTGCAATCAAGCCGACAATATTGCCAGAAATTAAGCATCCCCAATTAAGCAAGCCAAAGCTGACAGTGTCATGGAACCAAAACATTGGGAGAAACCAGGCACAGTCGGGGGGTCACGTTATCGTCTGGTCAGACAAAACCAGCATGGAATGGTTTAATTCCAGGCTGTAACACAGGTCAGATTGTGCAGAGGACTTTTCTGGTTCCCATGGTCTTGTCCCGATCGCCGTCTAGTTGATGAGGTCTTCACTGACATTCAGGGCTGTCTAGATATGGACTGGATCTGGGTGGCTACGGTGACCACATAATAAGAATGAAACAGACTAATAGTAGAGAGATAATGTCAGTCCTATGTCTTGTGTTTTCCTCCCCCACGTGCTCCATGTCCTGGTTTTCCCCTGTGTTCCTCTTTGCCCATATTTGGTCCTTACCATTCCTGTCCTTTTTATGATCATTGTTTCCAGGTGTTCCCTCATTAGTTTCCATGTGATCTAATGCCATCACATTTAAGCCCTGTGTTTCCTGAGTCCAGCGTGCTGTCTTGAACGTCGATCCCATGTCCTACGTGTGATTTCCTAGATGTCAATAAAGACTGTTGATTATGATTCTCCTGCGTTCTCCTCGTTCCTCGTTCCTCGCTCCTTGTTCC
>NW_015540943.1:1885725-1894354 GCF_001515605.1 Sinocyclocheilus anshuiensis
GGTTCCAGTCCCCGAGTTTAGCCCAGAGAGGGCTCCAGTTCCCGAGTTTAGCCCAGAGAGGGTTCCAGTCCCCGAGTTTAGCCCAGAGAGGGCTCCAGTCCCAGATTTTAGCCCAGAGAGGATTCCAGTCCCCGAGTCTAGCACAGAAAGGGCTCCAGTCCCCAATTTTAGCCCAGAGAGGATTCCAGTCCCCGAGTGTAGCACAGAAAGCCCAGAGAGGATTCCAGTCCCCGAGTCTAGCACAGAAAGGGCTTAAGTCCCCGATTTTAGCCCAGAGAGGATTCCAGTCCCCATGCCCAGCCCAAGGAGGGCTCCAGTTCCCACGTCCAGCCCAAGGAGGGCTCCAGTTCCCACGTCCAGCCCACGGAGTGCTCCTGTTCCCACGTCAAGCCCAGGGAGGGCCACAGTTCCCAAGCCAGGCCCACGGAGGGCTCAGGGGCCGATATTTTCCCCAAGGATTTTTTTTTGGGGGGTTATAGGGATCCAGCCGTAGCCAGCCCAAGGAGGGCTCCAGTCCCCAAGTCAAGCCCAGGGAGTGCCACCATTCCCGAGTTAGTCCTTCGGAGGGCCTCTGAAACCGACATTCTCCCCAAGGATTTTTTGAGGGGGGGTAGTAGGGGTCCGTCCATGTCAGTCCTGTGTCTTGTGTTTTCCGCCCCCATGTGCTCCATGTCATGGTTTTCCCCCGTGTTCCTCTTTGCCCATATTTGGTCCTTCCTGTTCCTGTCCTTTTTATGATCATTGTTTCCAGGTTTTCCCTCATTAGTTTCCATGTATATTTAAGCCCTGTGTTTCCTGAGTCCAACGTGCTGTCTTGAATGTCAATCCCGTGTCCTACATGTGATTTCCTAGATGTCAATAAAGACTGTTGATTATGATTCTCCTGCGTTCTCCTCGTTCCTCGTTCCTCACCGTAGGCACACCATGATGGATAACTAGGGGCTTGATTATGTAAATATTTATACACCAGTAAGAGAATTTTAAAATCGATTCTAAATTGAATAGGCAGCCAATGGAGGGCCCTCAGTATAGGGGTGATGTGGTCACATTTGTGACTATTTTGAAGAAATCTAGAAACAGCATTTTGGACCAATTGTAGGTGGGTAATTTGGGACTCTGAAATACCGCAATATAATGAGTTGCACTAATCTAAGCATGAAGTGATAAAAGCGTGGACAGCCATCTCTAAAGTTGTAACATTTAAAAATTGTTAAATTTTTGACAGCAAACGGAGTTGGTAAAAATTGGAACCAATTACAGAAGTGATTTTATCGAATTTTAATGACTCCTCAAAATGGACACCCAGATTTCGCACACGAGAAGATCTGAAGGCCGATGAGCTACCCAGATCTAGATTGGTAGCCTGAGTATGATCAGTAAAACTGAAAACAATCACCTCAGTTTTATCTCCATTTAATGTAGTGCTAACCAGATTTTGACCTCGTCTAAGCACCTTAGTAAAGTACAAAGTGCTGAAGGATCATTTCTTTTAATAGGTAAATAAATCTGGGTATCGTTAGAGTAAAAATGGAAAAACGGAGGGCACCAATATTGAGCCTTGAGGGAGGCCACAGGTGAGATGAGCAACGGAGGAAGAGAAGTGACCTATTTTGACAAAAAAAAAAATTCTCTCTGATAAAAATGACTGAAACCACTTAAGGACCGTACCTTTTAACCCCACATCTGACTCTAATCTAGATATCAGAATAGAGTGGTCCACAGTATCAAATGCTGCTGATAAATCTAAAAGAACCAGGACCACAGGATTACCAGAGTCGGTAGCTAAAAGGATATCGTTTAACTCTGAGAAGGGCTGTCTCAGTACTATGAGCAGACTGAAACATTTCAGAAATACAGTTACGAAAGAACTGCAGTTGGTCAAACAATTTTTTTCTAAAACCTTTGAGATAAATGGTAAGACAGAAATGGGATGGAAATTATTCAGAATAGAAGGATCTAGTGAAGGCTTCTTGAGAAGTGGAGTGACAGTAGCCACTTTAAGAGTAGTGGGAACAGAGCTAGTTAAAAGGCACTTGTTGAAAAAAGACACCAAACCTGGCCTAAGTTGTCAATAAAAAGTTAAGTCTCGATAAAAATACCACGAGTCTCAGCAAAAGCCAATCCTGATCTCTTCCTTCCTGACAATAACTATTAGTAATCTCTTTACACTGGTGCTGAAACCCGGGAAGGAAGAGAGAACACCGCCGCCATGCAATCGCCGCTTGCGGAAGTCATTCGTTCACTCGCGGGTCTTCACCAGGAACACCACCAGGTATTGATCACCATGAGGGATGATCAGGAGCGACGCTTCCTCGCCTTGGTGAAAGCCCAGCAGGAAGACCGCGAGCTGTTCCGGAGCTGGATGTGCCGGGAGGTTCGGGCAGATGGAGCCCCAACAACGACCACTTACCTGCACGTACCACTCTCACCAAAATGGGGCCGCAGGATGATCCTGAAGCTTTCATCAAACATTTTGAGAGAACTGCGGAGGCCTGTGAGTGACCACGAGACCAATGGCCGGTGCTCTTCATTCCACTGCTTTCGGGAGAGGCCCAAATGGTGGCCCAGCAACTGCCGGTGCTCAACCTCCTGGTCTACGAAGATTTAAAATGAGCTATCCTCCAGTGGGTCAGCCAAAGCCCAGAACAACATCTCCAGCGGTTCCGAACGTTGGATCTGGGCAAGTGTGGCCGGCCCTTCGTAATGGCTCACCAGCTCCAGGACTCCTGCCGCAAGTGGCTGCTGGCCAGGGACGGCGACGTTGACAAAGTCATCGATCGTGTGGCATCGAGAAGATGGCAGAGTGGGTACTGTGCCACCATCCGACGTCGCTGAACCAGGCCATCCAACTGGCGGAGGACCAGATGGTGGCGTTCCCAGGGGTCGGCCAATCCCTACCAATGGTCTCTCTCTTTCGACCCTCCCCTTCCTCTCCCCTTTCTTTTCCCCCTCAACCTATCCCTTCTCCCAGGTCCAGGCCGAACATCCCTCCTCACGCCCCACACCAAGGATGGAGTGGACAGTTGGCTGAAACCTCTGGGGTCCCAGGGGCCTGCCCAGGGGTGCGGGTCATCTGACGCAGGATCCAACTCCTCCCCTTTCACCACCTGCTAGGGCGGCGGGAAAGCCTGGGCCGGCCTGTTGGCGTTTTTTCTTCCCTATTGTCGGTTCACATTATTCCAGCTGCTGTGAGAAAAGGCTATAAATGATCCATCAACTGCAGCATCCTCATGTGCAATATAGCATACTAGCCGGGACAACCCGTACCACTCAAATAAGAAAACGTTATCACAAGCTTACTGTTGTGAATCGAGCTAAAGTAAGGCGTTAGTTTTGAACACTGGCTGGTTATGTTCTTGCAAAAATGTTTATTTTGGATCAGTTTTAATCAAAAAAGTTATGGACTGCAGCTTTAAATTCATGTTAAAAGACAAAGTCAGTCGTATTAAAAATATTTTATGGCATGATACCCATATCTGGTAGGCCTACTTATGTAAAAATACTTTTTTTCTTTTGTGTTTTTTTTTGTAGTTTTTTTTGTTTTGTTGTTTTTTTTTGCATAGTTAATAGATTACATTAACATTTGGCTACTTTTCCCATGGCCTGTTATAAATCAACTAACATGATCTATAAAGGTGCAAAATGCATTTACTTACACATATTTGAGAATCGAGATATTTCATCATCTCAACATGTTTGGAAATATTTCGAATAAAATAGGAAAATTAAATAAAATATAAACCTACATCAGTTATACAGTGCTATTGTGGCTGCTGTGTGTCACATGACAAGCATGACGAGGCCTCCCAACCCCTTGTGCCCCCTCAAAAATAATAAGCGCATGACGCCCCTCCTTTGATCATAAGAACGACAAACAATATGCATTACTCTACACTTTACCCAACTCCGCATTTGAACAGTCGATAGAAAATTATAAAACATACTTACAGGCTCTGATTCAGAAGCGCCATATTGTCCCAAAGTTGGAATTGCCCCATTTTTTAGAAAGAGCCTTTCTGCACAGCCGGCCTTGTACTCTCCCAGGTTCAGGAAACTTTGCTGCACATACTCGAACATTTGGGTTGTACTGTTCTGGGACAGTGTTGTAAATAAATGTTAATCATTGACTCCTAATTGCGTCCAATTTCGAAAGGCCAAAAAAAGTGCTTTTGCTTTCACATAGAAACAAAAAGGCGTCTCCATGACATGGCGGCATCAACAGTACTGCGATACCTGAAACCACACCTTCTTTCTTTGCGTATCCATTTGTGTGGTATTATGCAAATATTTCCATGTAGTGACGTAGATATGTGAGGGAGAATTCAATCGAGCTGTTTTCGGCCAGTCTGGATCAGCCTACTCTTTTAGATAGAAAAATTCCTTTTGTGGGAGCCTTTGTAACTTTGCAGATCTTATACATGCACAAACAGCTACAAAACACACTAAAGAAAAAGGAAAACATGAAAACGCATCATATGACACTTTCTATCAATCCTGCCTCAATCCTCTAAATCAGTCAGTTTCAGGACTTTCTATATTCATTGAACAAAGTAACCCAGAAGTGACAGGTAAAATGGTGCCTCTCTTAAGCTGTACCCAGGGACCTAAAAGATGATAAAATCCCAACAATTGTAAGGCGAGGGGATTAAGGAATGAGAAAGAAACCAGGATCCCTACAGCCGGGATCACTAATCCCAATAAACTGGTGATAATTCATCTACTGATAAACAGGATATTTGTATGTCATAGATTCCAGCTTATGACTGGTTTAGTGCCACAGTCACAAATTCAACAGAAAGAAATAATTGCATCCATGAGGGTGCATAAATTAGCTATTATTACTGCATTTCCCAAGGAGAATAACTCAGGCTTAGGTTTTGAATAATTTTCTTCAGTCCTAAAATTGAGTAGAAGTCTCAGATGTGCAAGACTTGATGAGCAATCCAGGGATAAACTGTCAATTTTATTCCTGTCAAAGAGCATTTTATTATAACAGATAAAAGTTATGGATCTTACTAATGACTGCAATAACAACATATTCATGATTTTTATATTGTAAGCATGTGAAAATGTAATGTTTGACATGAGAATTTGTTAAAATCTATTGAAAAGCATTGTGTATTTTACATCAGTATAGTTTTCCTTCATTACAAAGGTATTTGTAATAAAGTCCCAAAACAACAATCAACATTTTATCTGTTCCTAGCTTGCTTATCCTTAGAATTTGAACAAACCAAAACCATTAGTACTAAACTGTGATGTGTAATGTAACCCACATATATGAATGATGGATACGGATGTGAATGAGGTATGCTACCACTGTAATTGCCATTACTGCTATAAGAGATTAGACAATGCTGGTGTTAGACTTTTGAAGGCCTAAGCAAAACTTTGTGAGGAGGTCCCCTGTCAGTGCATATATAATATATAAAATAAAATAAAATTAGTCAATTAACAAGTCAAAGTGAATGAAAACTGAAAGACAAGACAGCAGTAAAATTGCTAATTAATGCTTTGTAATGCTCTGCCACCATCTAGCTGTCAGAAAAAAACTATAACACACAACTAAAATGATTTTCCAAATGGTTGATTTACTGACAAAACAAAAGCATGATAAATATAGTTTACGAAAGCTTAAGTAAACATATGAAAATACATTAATACTTTTCTTAATAAGCAAACTTTAAATTAATGTTTTTAAAGCACTGAAATGAGTCACGCAACAGCTTGCATGACTGAACAGAAATGTGTTTATTTCTAATAACATTAAGACTTAAAATAATTTTTTGATTATTGATATGTACTGGCACAGATTGAAAATTAAATTTCATCAGGGGGCATTTCTAACAAAACACAGTTTGGTGCCTTCAAAACTATATAGAGAAATTTTAAATATTACAAAAATACATACCTTCTTCTTGCTTATTTGCTTCACGTTCTTGGCACTTTTACTTGCTTTTTCTGCTCTGGACAGATACTGTAGCTTAATTTTGGAAGCCATAGCTGCTCAGTGGCTCGCACTGCATGATATCTGAAATAATTGTTACATAAATCATGTTATAAAAAATATACCATCAGGTTTACATTAGTGATTTGCTACTTTGAGAGCAAGGGTGGTTTGGGGACCCTACCAAACTTGTGTATATTGTGTTTAGAGAGGACTGGCACTGAGAATATATTTCACTTGATACACTATAAACCCAAACCATGTCCAGGAATTAAAAATCTCATAGAGATTGGTTCAGATTGTTGATGCAGCAATGGCTCACCTCACAACACCCTTGCATCATAGCACCAGCTTTTGAAGGGCAAGCACAACTCACTCTGAGAAAATATAAAAATCTAGTCTGCTGTCCAGCATTTGGCATCCATACAGTAAACATTTATTCAGCATTCTAAGGATTTCATTAGCTTTGGTTTGTTTGTAGTCTGTCTTCCCTGTTTCAGTCTTAAGATAAAAACAAGCTTATAAAGATTATCATACATACCCTAATCAGTAATCAATGCATATTGACTGGTTTGTCCTTTCACTTTTCAAGTTGAGGACTTTGTTAATCCACATTGCCCAAAGTAAAGCTCAGCTGCTTTGAGCCAGCCGTGCAGGTAATTGATTTGCAATGAAAGGGAAAAAAGGCTATCTATTCATTGCCATTTCACCAATGGATAATATGTTCAATAAAAATAAATGAAAAATATGTTTATATGATGGTGGATCTAAGTAAAATCAAGCAAACAGTGTGGAAATAATAGGCTGGATTTGTTTTATGAAGCTACAATAGAGATTTTGAATACCTAAACATGAGTCCATAGCGGATACATTTCAGCTATAGCTCATTGTCAGGTAGTAAACTGCACTTAAATTGCCTTGAAATTTTGTTCTCTTATACAAATCATACTATTTGTGCTTCTCATATGGAAATCAGGAGTCATATTGCCATGTATGTCTATGTACACATACTGTATATGTGCATATGCATAAACAACTTACAAAATAGATTTGTATAGGTCTATGATGAATGAATACATGAAAAGGTACATAGTAGGGATTTAATTTATGGTTTTGTAGGTGTGTGCCACATGTTTAACATACATCTGTGTCTGCCAAATGAATATCGAAGAAGACAGTACTGAGTAAGTCCTGGAAATATATGTTTAATACATGTGAAAGAGGACTCAAATGTCCTTTTGGCCCACTTTACGTTTGGAGGGAGTCTCAGTTTATGTTTTTGCCTTATTTACAAAATCAAAATTAAACTTAAAATAAAAATATTTACAAAGAACCAAAACCACATCAGTCAGACTCAGAACTTTGAAATATTCAAATCAATTTAACTTAAAAACTGGTATGAAATGCATACATACAAAGGATCCACATTTTTGCACAAGTTACATGAAATGTATGTTCCTAACTGATGTATATGTCTACCAGACATTGTGATGTAATTCATGTCTATTGTTAACAGTATCCATAACCCCTGCTTAAAAAAAAACCAGAATATACCAGCATGAATTGGTTAAAGGGGTCCTATTATGCTTTTTCACTTTTTTAATTTTAGTCAGTGTGTAGTGTGTATGTTTGGGCATAAAAAATATCTAGAAAGTTACAAATCTCAAAGTCCACTCCAAAGGGAGATATACACCCCCAAAACAAAATCAAGACTTTGTAAAAGAGCATAATATGACCACTTTAATGCTGAATAGTGAGGTTTTGGTGCTGGTCTGTGAAGCTATGTGAAGCTGGTCTTTCTGCTGATGTTGGTTAACTAACAAATCTATACTTATAACTAATATATCATATCTAGTTTAGAAGTCCACTTTAAAATCTTGCACAAAATATACCCTGTAAATTTGACTCTTTCTAAATAAGCTGATGTTCCTGTGTCTAAATATGTTGACACACCTGTATGTTTTGTGGCTGTGAAGATGAAACATCAATACATTTATTATTGAAATTACTCAGAAGTGTTGGTCTAATTCATACCCACATATCGTTAAACCCCTTATATTTGTTGAATCTTTTCATTTAAAAGATATTATTTGCTACTATAATGACACTTCCCACAAGTGCAAGGAATATATGCTCTATTTTTTATTTGGTTTGGTTTTATTTTGTTTTATTCTTTATGCAAACACCAAGTTACACAACAACAACACAAGAAAGCAAGAAAACTGATCAGAGGCTCCAACAGTATGGCAGAGTATGGAATACTCTTTGAGTTGTCTCTTTTCCAAAACACAATATGTTTATTATTAATTTTTTTCTCCAAAACACAATGTTTATATGAATGTGACTGCAATTGTTTATATGATTGTGACTTGCACTTGTCATTGTGTCTTATACTGTAGATATTGTATAAAATATGTTCAGTATGTGAAATAGACTGTTATGTGTACTTGGAAGAAGTCTTAAACAAGCAAGACACCTAGTGAACAAAGTTTAACTGAAATGAATAATCCACTTTTATTTATTTATGTATTTAGTTATTTTGTTGAATATTAAAAAAGCATAGCATTATGTATTCTATCACGGTCCTATTGTGTGTGGTATCATAGGACAGGATTCATGCCTATTCTCCCTCCTACTTATTGTGTGTGTGTGTGTGTGTGTGTGTGTGTGTGTGTGTGTGTG
>NW_015540943.1:1894386-1901675 GCF_001515605.1 Sinocyclocheilus anshuiensis
AAAGCGATTCTTCTTAAAGAGGCAAACAGACACAGGAAGTGGTTGTAATACCAAGTTCTTAGACATTGTTCAAATAAGTACAAGCTAGAAAGAGAAGGAATAAATAAAGAGAGAGAGTTTTTTTTTTATTTTTTTTTTTTTTTTTTTAAGTGAGAGAGAGAGAGATTTGACAGAGTCACAAAATAAAGAAACTTTGCTTTTCTCTGTCTAGTCAATAACAGTCTGTGAGTAGCCATATTAAGCCTTCTCCTAATTCCCATTATTTTAATTGAGGTTGACAGATAGTGCTAATTATGCCAAGATAATCTTCTTTATCTGACTAATTCTAATTCCCATTAGCCGTGATAATGCTCATTAAATTAACTTGGAGAAATTTCAAATGATGGAACTAAGGCAAGTGTGTGTAGTCCCCATGTCAATGATTATGGTCTATTCTCAGATGTGTTGCTAAAATTGATTATTATTAATACATTTTAAAGAGAACTAGTGCAGCAACAATCCAGTGAAGCAGAGAATTACAGAGTGCAGTGTGGAGTAGAACCATTTCTCTCACATTTACCAGCATAGGGCCTACAGTCTCTGATCAAATAACATATATCGCTTTAACACAGGGACAATACAAGCATATTTACATTTCTGTTCATTCTTCCTTAAAATTCAAGTTACATCATTTTCTTCTGTGTATCTGAATAATCCATTGTGTCATCATGTTCATGATCAGATGTACTGCTGTATCAGTGTCATTATTTCTATTTCATCTGAAAAAGTGTACGAATACACAGTGCTGATACATGTTTTGATCAGAAGTAGTTGAAATATGTCCATAAAAATTGCTCTGGTCCGCATATAAACTGTGATGTTTGATGTGAATGTTGTTAAATTCAACTATAAAGCCACCACTGCCAGTGGGAGAACTGCGCCCAGCTACAAAGAATGAGTGTCCTGGATTATCAGAGGATTTCATGAACATAGAAATTTCCTCCTCCACTCATGAGAGAGTACCACCACAAGTGCATTACAGCGACCCATCTCAACCCAGGTACCCTTGATGTGCACAGCACATCCCATCTCATCAGTCAGAGTTTGAGACCCTAGCACATTAGCGGATACAACCTGTTCGTCCAGATTACAGACAAGCTTATTACAAGCCTTCATCGACACAGGAGAAAGTGTACAGTGACCCTGCTCCAAGCATCCCCCCCCCCTCCCCGTTGCAAAAAAACAGCATAGGTTAGGTATGTTTTGAAGCAACTGGTTTGAGAACAAAAAGCTGGTTTGAGCTGGTTTAAGCTGGTCCTTAGTTGGTCATGAGCTGGGTTAAACTGGTTATGAGCTGGTCCTGAGCAGGAGCTAGTTGCTTAGGACCAGCTTAGGACCCGCACATGACCATCTTAAACCAGCTCAAGACCAACTAAGGACCAGCTTAAACCAGCTCAAACTAGTTGCCATGCTTCAAAAATACCTAACCAGCATATGCAGTTTTTTTCAGCAGGGCCTTTCTGACATCCCTGATCCTAGGGACTGAGGATAGCATTAGAGAACATTCTGCCACTTCTAGTAGCAAATTCATACAGCAACTCAAAGTTCCCTTTCACAAACACCATGAGAGCCAGCCAGCCCCATCAGCTAGTCTTAACAACGCATTGCTGAGTTGATGGATATACCGAACATTCGCAGCAGAGACGTGAATGCTTTTCACATATTAAGATTTGGAGAGATCTTCAGAGACATGGCTCAGGCTGAATAAATGTTGAGTTTATGGAAAGTTTGGTAGATAGAGCTGGATTATCTACAGCACATTGCTTGGCCGAGGTGCAACTACAGTGAAGAACTGATCACCCTACGGTGTGAAACAAACATAAGTGCACACACACATAAGTGCTTTCAAGTGCATAGCTTGCAAAATTCCTGAAGACAGAGCCAACTCTGCTCATTCACAGCATCACTCTGTGGTCTGAATCCACAACTGTACTTACCTTGTTGCTATTACACTCCTGTTGCCTCAAAGTGTTTGAAGTTACTGGAGTGGCAGAAATCTAGGTACTTACAGTGTCTGATGAATGAAGGTATGTACAGCAGATGACACCACAAAGAAAAATCTTGACATAGGCCGGGAAAGCAGATGAAACAAAGGCCCAAGATTTCTCAGACAACCCACGGATAGCTGGCCAGAGATGCCACTGTTAACAATCAGCACCCAAGGCAGTGAACTGAGAAAGCCAATTTTCTGTTGTCTACCGATTTCCTCTCCACCCACTCCAGGGGCCTGATGTATAAACGGTGCATTTCCATGCCCATTTTGTGTGTAGGCAATTTTCCACGCACATATCGGGATTCATAAAAAATAAACTAGGCATAAATATGTGCGCACCGTACGGACACTCTAGACCATGCGAACGCACTCTTTTACTAGAGTGAGCGAAATAATGAAGCAAACAGAATGATTTTAAAGTCTGTTTTACATTTGACATACACATTTAGGTTAAATATGACACTTGTGACAAACACCATATTTAAAAGATAGAATTTGGAAAATGTAAGATATGCAGGTTTTATTTTCAAAATGTTTTTGTTATTGACACGGTGAGTCAGGCAGTTATTTACACTGCAAAAAAATAAGGCCTATCTCCATTCAAATATACATTCGAAAGGAGCGACACGCTGCCAGAGATCCCTCACCGCTGTGGTGAATCCGCGGTGCCATCGAGCATAGCGGAGCAGTCTGCCGCAACTGCATGGACAAACTCGCTGCCGGCCGCCTGGAATGTGGAGGGACGGCTGCCGTCCATGAGGGAGCGGAGGAGTCGCCACCGTTCGCCTGAGGCGGAGCCTGCTGCCATCCGCCATGATGGGGAGGAGCAGAGAATGGGGGACTCTTGCCGGCTGCCCCGAACCCAGAGGAGCCGTCCACCGGGCGGCGGAGGAGTGTCGGGCCGTCCACCGAGCATCGCCAGGCATCGCAGAAGAGTTTACCCAGCTGGTGGAGGGCCGAACGGCAGTGTGTCTGGGAACCAGAACAATAATGTTTTTTTTCCTCTCTCACCTCTCTCATCTCTGTCTCTTCTCATCCTTCCGTCTCCTTTTCTCTCATCTCGTCTGTCTGTCCTTACCCCCAGGTACGCCGCGGCCGCCGTGATCGGCTCCCCCGGAGGGGGGACGGGGGGATCCTTCCGTCTCCTTTTCTCTCATCTCGTCTGTCTGTCCTTACCCCCAGGTATGCCGCGGCCGCCGTGATCGGCTCTCCCAGAGGGGGGAGTGGGGAGTAGAGCACAGTCTCAGGAGTACCCCCCGGCCTGAGAGGGGCGATGGGGGTATGTGACGAGTGGGGCGGGGCCGAGAACCATGGGAACGGAGCGAGGCCAGTGGAGTAAGTGATAATGCACGACACCTGCGCCACTCACCAGTCTCGAGTCCCACGGAGTAGCTCCAGAAGGATAAAAGGAGGATTAACGACAGTGCAGGACGAGAGATGACCAGGCCTGGATTTTATTTTGTGTTTTGGTTCTGTTTGTGAGCGGCAGTCGTCTGTGAGGAGCTGTCGCGCTGTTTTGTGTTTATTTTATTATTAAAGTTTTGTTTAAATGTTCGCCGGTTCCCGCCTCCTTCTTCCCGAACTACGAACTGTGTTACATAGGAGTTGTAAGCTCCATATATGGCTATTTCGGGGAGGAGTCGGGGTGGAGATTCATGTACGCACAATCTTCTGCTGACTGGGTATTACAAAGAGAATTTTTCACAGGTTCTGGCGTACGCATGGCTTTATAAATCTGAATACTTTTGTATGTACACAAAATCCAGCTTTTGTGCGTACGCACACATTTAGTATGAAATCTACGTAAGGTTTTATACATGAGGCCCCAGATCCACAGCAGTACCATACCCTTTCAGAGTTACTGAAGGCTCACATCCAACATGCTAACAGGGTGACCACGGGTACCTCAACAGCAGACAACCACAAAGAGGCAGAACTTTCAGACCTTCATCAAATTCAAAGTGATTCATTTCCAGAGGAATTGTCTTACTTCACAGCAGGTAAATCCTTGCCAAAAAATAGTCACTTACTGTGCTTAGCTCCTGAATTTGATGAGGACACCAAACTCATATGTTCTGGTGGGCCTCTCTGTCAGATCAGCCAACTACAGGAAGATGCTATACATCCTATTGTCCTCTGCTCAAGTCGCCCAATCACTAAACTGATGATGGATTATGATGATCGGTTGCATCACCTAGGGCAAGATAGGGTGTTTGCTGAACTTCTAATAAAATACTGGGTGATATGTGGACAAGCAGCAGTCAGAAACCACCAATGACAATGTACTGAGTGTCAGAGATGGCGTGGACAACCACATCCCCCAGAATGGTAGACCTCCCACAGGATCCATCAACCAGTCTTCTACTCAACATGTGTAGATTGCTTTTGACCTTAAACCTTAAAAGTGGTGTAAATTCCACATTGACATATTCACCAGTATGAAGATTCATTCTTGATATCAATGCCACAATTCATTTCAAGACATTGTAAACCTGGCAGAATTCCTGGCAGACCAGGGTACTAACTTCAAAGGAAGAGAAAGGAAACTAAAGGAGTTCCCTTCATCCTGAGCTCCAAGCCCAACTCACCAGCCAGCAGATAAGATTTGTCTTTAATCCACCCATCGTACCCCATTGTGGTGGATGAGAGAAAAATATGCTCTTTGAAGGCTGAACTACATGTCACTATTGGGGCTCAGACGGTTACAGAGGAAGTGCTAAGAAGTGCTTTCACAGAGATTCAGAGAGGGCAATCACAGCTCCAAACCCATTGGCTACAGCTTGTCAGACATTGCTGATCCAGATCCAGTGACTCCTAACATCTTGCTGATGGGGCGGCGAGATGCCTCATTGTCACAAGTGGTAAAAACTGTTGACAAAATTTTCATTTATTGAATATTATATATATATATTGTGGGGGACCCTTTAAAAGGCCACAATTAGTAATATGTAAATCAACTGAAGATAAATTCCATGTTATTAATAACTCACAGTATAGTAATTATGTAACAAGAAGAATGATTGGCTGATGGGACCTAAGAACACATACAGTCCCAAGCCCAATGCTAGGATTATCCTGATGTCCTGATGTCATCAGAATGCAGTGTTTTGAGCATGATAAAACTGTGAATTATTTAACAAAGCATTTAATTCATCTGATTCAAATATTTAAAGAGTTCTATTTCTCTTTGGTAACTATAGCACTACCAGTAAAGGCCTTCAAGCATTCTTTCTCCCATCGCATGGGTGACATGGGTAATGGATGAGGAGCAAGAAAGGCTGCATCTCTTGTCTCCAGTTTGCGCACACATTCATTAGATTTTACAGACTTGATATGGATTCAACGACAGACTCTGAGGTCCTTCAAGGTTGATTTGTTCTAGGCTGTTCAACAAGCATCTGTGCCAGTGTTACGTAGCCTCGATGGGCAGGCATCACCCTTCTGTGTGGTGACATTGTTATTGTCATTTCCATAGTGTCAATACCATGACTGCATTAAAGTTCCACTTTGGAGGGGAGCGCCTCAGGTTATGTATGTAACCCATTTATTTATTTCTGTAGAGCAGACAAAGAAAATAAAAGGGGGGATTATTAACACGTAGGAAATCCCATCTCTCTGCATAGCGAGGACATGTTTATATGTTGGATATTTTTGAGATCATCAGGTGTTTTTTTTATTATTATTTGGAAATGTCTTATATATTTCTTCAGTTGCCCTGAATCAAAGTTCTAGGATTTAAACATGAAAATGGAAGCATTACTGATAGATACAAAACAATATAGTCCACAGTGTGATTTTTTTTTTTTTTAGATGCTATTTCAATTCCATTAAGGAATCCCTAATCACTCAAGGAGATTTGATTTTGTGTTTTCATAAGTGTAATTTCCCATTTCAGGGCTACATCTGGACTGAAAGTATCAAAGGCAGAGAGCTCTATGGGAGTAGCCAAGTCATAACAAATAATACCTTTACTATCACTTTCCATCTGTCAATAAAACATCTGAAATGACTCTGCGTCTAGGGACAAATTTAAAGCAATCAATTGAAAGCAATCTGCTGTAGCAAATTAGCTCAAAAGGGAAATGTATATAAATAATTACAGTTCATTATGATTAATTACAATTATTTATATCAGCTGCCAGTAGTAACTGTAGCAAAATTAAATTGCCATCAACCAATCTGTTCGTCCAGCGAACATTCAGTGTAAGTTCATATCAACTCTAGGAAAGGATATTTCCGTGGCCACAGAAAATACTTTCATACAGTATTAATGCATTACAGCATGTAGTAAGGATCAAAATCGTAAAGGGACATTAATTTGCAAGGCAGAATCAGAAACTCATGTAATTTGTGCACAAGATTTTTATTAACTAAACACTAACACAAACTAGTCTAACCAACAAACAAACAATCAATCACTCATACAGGGGAAAGGGCAAATGAGACTTGATGGATGAAACCATCAGGAAAAAAAGAGAATGAAGCTATGAAAAGAGTCAGTTAACCAATAAAGCATGCGTAAAACAGTATACAATACAAAAGACAATATACAAGAACAGTAATGGTATACACAATGACCTGAGGATATGTGTGTTCATTCATAGAAAGGTTTTCCTATGAATTAATTAGAGAAGAGTCAATTTTGCTGTGCATTATGTGTCTTTCCTATGGAAAATGTAGTGAGAGGGAGAACTCTCAACATGCTATTAGGTCGTAAAGTTTATCTGGTCTAGCAAAGGTGTCATGGTTGCCATGGTAACCAGGGTCCTGGGCCTCATTCACAGACATCTTGGCACCCAGTATGTTTATTGGGTGAAGGGTCTGTGAATGTTTGTTAATCTAATGAATAATTGATTTGTTAAATCTAATTAACAAATGTGTGTCTGATTGGTCCAAATGCTACATAATTCTCCCCTTTCGAACGTTGTTGTCCATCCAATAGACAACAGCGAGCGATGTCATAGGTGCAGAACAATCAGACACGCACCTGCCACTCACGCCTGGGAGACAGTGGTGGCTCTCGGGCTGCTGGTTGCCTCCAGGAGTGGTTTTGGTGCCGTGGTGGAGCTGAGCTGTGGTGATGTAAGCTGTAGCAAGGTGCGGGGTCCTCGAGCTTATGCAGCAGGTGTCAAGGCTGTGTCACCTGTCATCCTGAAGTGAGTTGGTCTGGGTAAGATGGTTGTTTGTCGATGTTGTTAGCCAGTAGGCTATCCGTGGTACCCGCGATGTGGAACAGCCGGGTTAGACTCTCACCAGT
>NW_015540943.1:1902235-1905482 GCF_001515605.1 Sinocyclocheilus anshuiensis
GCGTGTCCAGCTGTCCTTGTGTAGCCTCCGTTGGGCACCTGTGAGAAGGGTGTGGAGGAGAATGTAGTGGGGGACTGTCGTTGGACATACCGTGGTGTTCACAGGGTGAGGACGGCCTTTTCCATGGCTTCTGCCAGTGGTTGGTCTGGAACCTGGGTCTGTTGCCATGGTGACGGCTCTGTCTTCCGCTGGCTAGTGGCTTTCTGTAGAAGGGCCTTGCATTGTGGCAATGCTGGGTGCCTTCTGGTGCCTGCTTTGGATTCTGGGTTGTGCAGTTCAGAATCAGTGGGGTCTTCCAAACACCTTTGGTGGAGGCCTCGTGCTTGTTAAAGGCCTTTTGTGTCAGATCGTTGTTGAATAGGCATTGAGTGGCAGGCCATAATGCCTAAATGGTGACTTACAATAGGATGGAGGTTTCGGAGGAAAGAGCTCTTGAAGCTGCATCCATCAACTCCAAGCAGATCGCAAGAGCAAGACGTGGATGTGTGCAAGGATCTTTTAATCCTGACCAAAATGCCAGCCCGTTTCCCACGCTTTCTATGGCGTCTTTTCCGATTAAATGAACAGCCGACGTGGCAAGCAGCCTTCGGGAACGCTGAGAAAAACCGGGTGTAGGAGAATTTCTCCCCATTTGGATTTCGAGCACACATATCCATGACAGTGGATTGTATATCAAGAAGGGTTTGGCGATCATAGGAAATTAAGGTACTGATTCCTTGAGCACACACACACAAGCAGAAGGCTTTGGCCCCCCCCCCTTGTATCTGTGTACAGGGGTGAGGGGGTTTACACAGTGTGACGTGCAGCAGGGTGACTTTTACTTGAGTCCATGCACAGTCTGTAGGACTTTCAGTTCTTTCTGGACCATGTCAAGCTCCTCTTTAATGTTGCAGAATTGCTGAGTCAGGGTTTGGACTTCAGCTCTGGCTGCATGCAAATGGCCTTCTAAGGCCTTAACTCTAGTGTCTCTCTCATTAAGTTCCACCTATGCTGTTTTTAACAGTGATTTTGTGTGAAACAGTTCTCTTTCCAAGTCCTGTCTGGTGGCTTTTTCAAGCTGTGCTTGGTGTCCAGCAGCTGTTAGCGCCTCCTTAAGACTAATGCTTTCCTTCTGTTGCGCTATTCTGTAAGGTTCATTGCATCTGTTCTGTGCTTTCTCTCGTTGAGCAGGTGGCAGTTCCCTGTAGAACTCTGTGACTTACAGGTTCAGTTCATTTACCTCCCGTCTGAGGCCCTTGAGGGTGTGGGCCAAGGAGAGGATGATGCTGGTCAGATCCTGGTGGTTCAGGCTGTTGTGTCGCAGTCTCGCTGTTCCTTTCTCTGCCGTTGCAGGTTGTTGGCTGCTTTGGGCTGAAGGATGTCCATCACAGTGCTCTGCTGGGTTTCCAGGTGGTCCTGGTGAGCTGGCAGGGCTGGATGTCTGTGGAATGTCTGCGACATACTGGCACACTTGTGGGAACACCAGAGAGAGAGAGGCAGAAGGCAAATGCAAGTACATACAGAGGTGTTAGGCTATCTGTATGGGGAACGGCTGTGTAGGCCGTGTAAGGTATGAATAGCTGGAGAGGGGCAGCTAGTGAGGTAGGGTGCTATGTTTTTGTGTTCGTGAACACAAAGAGAGAGTTTGAGTAACTTTGTTGATGGGGCTGTAAGCAGGGGTCAGCTAATGACCGGGCTACACATGTGGTCAAACTATTACTCAAAGCACTGATGGTTCACAGGTTTGGTCACTATGAAGGTATCAGAAAAAAACAAAACTGAAATAAAATCAGAAAGAGACAGAGGGAGAAGGAAGGGCTTTCCTTATTTTGTTTAAGCTAGGAGATATGACTAAGCAGTTGTCACTTGTTCAAAGGAATGCTGCAGCAGGGTCATAAACCTAGGGAGACTGTTAGCTAAGCTAGCAGGGACACATCGAACACGTCAAGGTATATAAACATAAACAATAGGAAGTTTTTCTAGTCTTCTCAGGGCCTATAGTATAATGAATGTTAACTGTACCTTATGTAATAGCCATGTGCTGAGAAGGAAAGAGGGGTAGAGCAGAGACAGGAATTAGGCTACTAATAACCTGTACGGCTCTTTAAGGATACGACAGTTGCTAGGACTGCTATAATCCTATACCTATGACTTGCTGTGTCTTTGACCATTAATCCTGGTTACTTGCCCCAAATTTGACAATCTCCTTGGAATTGTCAATAAGTGTTCTTTTGTTTTAATGCTGTGAGCTGCTCAAAGCTGCTAGTTCAAAATAAAAATAACACAAATAAAACCAAAGTATGTGGGGAGGGACCAACCTAATTGAATCCAAAGAGAAGGTGATAGCACAAACAGGAAATGAAACCAGGCGTGAGGGGGAGAGAGAGAGAGAGAGGAGTGGTTTGAAAGTTACACTTTACACTCACACCTAAGTGTTAGTCGGATGCTAACAGCTAACAGTTGAGGTAAAGGGCTTAGCTTAAATGCCTGTGTTGCTGCTACAGAGTTAGCTTTGGCTACACTCAGTTGTTTGTTTAAACAAGGGTCTGTGACGTGTGTGCTGTTGTAGGGCCTCTGCGAACAGACACAAATGAACGATTGAATCTCCGCATTCCACCAAAAAAACTAAATATTCTCCTCCCCAGCTATCTGCTGTCGTAAAGAAGATCAATGATCAACAGGGTACCAACTTGTCTGTACCTGCTTCCGGTCAAGGCATGGTCTTTATCCCTTAGGGGGATCGGAACTGCTTAAGCCGTATATGTTAAGTTTAGTGTTGAATGAAAGCTTGCTTTACTCGCTGAACATTGGCTTGAATGAAAAATTGGTAACCGGCATCATTTTCTGGTGATAATATTGTTTATAAGAAGTTATTAAAACTTGCAGAAATACTCCCCACGGGAAACGTGACCCATGCCTAATCAGGGAACGGGGCGTGGCTAAGCCTTGCAAGTCATGTCTGATTGGAACAACGATCTGGGGGACGGACTTATGCAGCGGATCAAAGCCTTTTGCCTTTCGCCGCTCACTTCTTTTCGCCGTGTTAATAGCACTCCATCTTGTGCTCACACGCTCACCATCACGAGATCGGGCCATATGCCAGAGAAAGCCTAAAGTCTTGCAAACTTAAACTCTCTCAGAAGAACTGCTAAAGCCTCTGCGTCACGCGTCACCCAACCAATCACCACCGACGGCTCTCCCAAAAGGACGTCATCCAGACGTCATCTCAGCAACCAATCCGAAAGCTCCGGGATTCCCTCAAGCAGCC
>NW_015540943.1:1906563-1907277 GCF_001515605.1 Sinocyclocheilus anshuiensis
ACTGCCAGCAGCAGAACCCCTCTCAACAGGCCCTGGACAAGCCCAAATATAAACCATCCACAGAACAGAACCAGAAAGCTACATCTGAATCAGCAGAGATCATGAGACTTCTAAAGGAACTCCTCCAAGAAAATCACCATAAGGGAGAGAAAAGGGATGAGTCAGATCAGTTATGACTAAGCATTAGCTCTGACCCCAACGCCCACTCAGAGTCCCCTCAAAATGAACTTCCCAACCAGATCACTGCTAATCCACTGTTAACCACAGAACCAGATATCCCATCACCAAGTGGTGACATCACTCAACCAGCTCAGCTGACTGCGGAACCAGCCAACATCCCGCAACACACCTCCAGCCAGGACCGCAAAGTACCAGAAAGCGCGGTCTTGGTGGTCTGCCTCCTTGACGAGCCAGATGTCAGCTCTGACTGCTTGCCAGTCACCACACAAGCCCCAGTGCCAAGACTCCTAGGGCACCTAATCGAAAGGGGGGTGGCCAAAAAACTCTACCTGGCCATCACATTGGAAAATGAGGTGAGACTGGAGGCCCTGGTGGACACTGGACCTGACCTCACTTTAATGTCAAGCCAACTTTTTGACAGTGAAGCCAAGAGACAGAATCGAGCTCTTAAGTATCAGATGTGTGTGCTGAATGTACAATCCTACAGCCAAATGAGGTCCAACTTGAACAGGTAGCTCCAATTCACCTGACCAT
>NW_015540944.1:0-10781 GCF_001515605.1 Sinocyclocheilus anshuiensis
ATATATATATATATATATATATATATATATATTGCATATCAATCAATCAATAAATTAACTAATAAATATTCACTTATATGTGATGGTAAAATCAATTATTCTGTATTTATTTATTTGATGTGTGCATAAATCAAAATATTCTAACTTATTATAAACATAAAATATTACAATTATATATATGCTAAGGTGTTCTGAGCGGTTGCTAAACAGTTGATACAGCATGATACACAGACAGAGAGCCAGACTCAGAATACTCCATCGGTGTAAATCTAAGGGATTTCTGGGGTATTTCATTATCTGCTTGAAGTCTGATCAGTAAGAAAAAGATAAAACGTCCAAAGTCAGAACAGGCTGGAGGTCTACGGTGAGTCTGCTTGCTCCAGGAGGATTCAGAGTCAGACATTTCTCTTAGTTTTGAAAGAAGCCTGAGGCAATTTGCACACTAGCAGTATGTTAGCTCACATAATAAATCAAACACATGTCTCAATTTGACTTTGTGACTCTATTGTGAAGCCGATAAAACATCACCAGCTGACAGATTAAAGCCATCAAACTTCATTAACACTGCGCGAGTCGCTGACGTCTCAAAGTCACGGTCTCCAGTTCTTTGAGATACTATAAAACACTGTCGCCTTTCGTTTTCATTTGCGCTGCATCTGTCATCTGTTGAGTAGGAGACGTGCGGTTGTGACATCTGTTCAGCCCGAGCTAATAATATCTCTCATCCGGCAAGAACTAAAGCACATCAACACGATTTACAAAGCAAATGAGATATAAAAAGCCAGGCTGAAATAAAGCACTACCGACAAGATAAACTAGTTTACTGGCAAGGTGCACGGCGATAGCGCGGTCTTCACTTTAACACACTTATCTGAGTGTCAGGACCATGTTATCTGGGAATAACGGCACCGTATCGCAACAAAACAGACATAAACGCATCTGCAATTCTGCACTGATCTTATTCATCAGAGTTCCAGTACATTATTACTTTCCAAATATATCAGCCTTTAAAGGGATGGGATCAGACTATGGAAGCACAGCTATTTATGCCAAGGAATAAAATCATAAAAAAGGTCATTTCAACTTGTTCTCACACAACACTATAATAATAATAATAAAAATCATAAATAAACTTACATTTCTGAGAAGAAAAGTCCAAATTATGATATAAACTTGCATTTCTGATACGAAAAGTCCAAATTGTGAGATATAAACTCTCATTTCTGAGATGAAAAGACATCTCAGAAATTATATCTTTGAGAATATATGATATGCGTGAGAAGAAAGTCAAAACTGTGAGATTTAAACTCACAATTGGGAGAAAAAAAGTCCAAATTCTGAGATAAAAAACTCGTAATTCTGAGGAAAAAAGTGTCAAAATGTTAAGATATCAACATAATTGCGTGGAAAAAAAAGTCCAAATTGTGCAACACAAACAATTCTGTGATATAAATTTTGAGATTTAAACTCGAGAAAAAAGTCAGAACTGTGGGATGTTAACTGGTAATTCGGAGAAGAAAAATCAATCAATCAATCTATCTATCTATCTATCTATCTATCTATCTATCTATCTATCTATCCTAGCGACATGCTAATCATGCTAGAAACATGTTAGCGACATGCTAGTAACTTGCTAGTCATGCTAACAACATGCTAGTAACATGCTAATCATGCTAGAAACATGTTAGTGACATGCTAGTAATGTGCTTGTCATGCTAGCAACATGCTAGTAACTTATTAATCATGCTAGCAACATGCTAGTTATTTGCTAATAATGCTAGTGATATGCTAGTAACATGCTAATCATGCTGGAAACATGCTAGCAACAGGCTAGTAACTGGCTAATCATGTTAGCAACATGCTAATCATGCTTACAACATGGTAGTGACATGCTAGTAACTTGCTAATCATGCTTACAACATGCTAACAACTTCTTAATCATGCTAGCAACATGCTAGTAACATGCTAATCATGCTAGAAACATGGTCGTGACATGCTAGTAACATATGCTAATCATGTTAGCAACATGCTAGTTACTTGATAATCATGCTAGCGAGCATGCTAGTAACATGCTAATCATTCTAGAAACATGCTAGCAACATGCTAGTTACTTGCTAATCATGCTAGCAAAATGCTAGTAACATGATAATCATGCTAAAAACATGCTAGTGACATGCTAGTATCTTGCTAATCATGCTAGAAACATGTTATTTGCTAATCATGCTAGCAACATGCTAGTCACTTGTTAATCATGCTAACAACAGGGTAGTCACTTGCTAATCACGCTAACAACATGCTAGTAACATGCTAATCATGCCAGCAATATGCTAGTAACAGGGTAATCATGCTAAAAACATGCTAGAAACATGTTATCAACATCTATCTAATCTATCTAAATTTTCAAACTTCAGGCTTTTACAACCATGTTATCAACATCTATCTAATCTATCTAAATTTTCAAACTTCAGGCTTTTACAACGGCTTTAAACTTTCCGGCTAGGCTTTCTCAAGCCAACCTAAAGTTTGTCTTGACAAACTTTTTTATCTAGTTTTTGTTTAACTTTGATGTTATGTGTAACAAAATGTCTTTCTCTGTGTCCAGGTTTGACTGTAGTAAACTTAACGCAGAAACTGGCATTTCAAACCAACATTTCAAAAAATAAATCTAAACTTTTACAAAAAGTTGTCTTTGAGAATGTCTAAATATAAATCCAATTCCACAACTATGTTTAAAAACAACTAGAGAATGTAGGAGCTATATAGGAATCTAGTGGCTAAACCATGGAATTGCAGATGCTTTTCTTTTCTTTTTTTTATTCCCACCAGATTGTAACAGTCACCAGTTTATTTTGTAGTTCCCCTCCCTGGCACTAGGGGGAGTTGTAACTATTCTAGCTCACCCTTTATAAGGAAGCAAGTAAGAGGGTAGCCATGTGCTTTGGCAGGGCTAGGAGCTCACCTTTGTTCAAGCCATTGTATGAGCCCTATTTTGAGGAACATCATTGTTCTTTCAGCTCAATGTAAGTGATGTTTTTGGTTTTTGTTGGATGAAGTGTGTATATGTAATGTTTCGTGTTTGGTCTGATTATTTAATTTTGTTTGTATACAGAGGGTTTTCTTTTGTGGGTGTATGGGCTGTGCCAACCATCAACCATGAGGTTGAAAAGAGCAAGGACTATTTCATCCTGATTATTTGTTTGGACTGATTTTTCTTGGGATATACCTTGATGTTTGTTCTGGAATGGGAAATGGATGCTTAATGTAGACATTAACCACCGTGAGCTTCAACAACAATGTTCATCTGTGATTCTCTACTCCTTTAAGAAGATAGTTATAAGGTAATGTGGTTTCATGTTTGTATGTGATCAGGTTCAATGGTGTATTTTTCTGTGAAAGTTTGTTTTTCTTTTCTTTTTTTGTTTTATATTGTACTGGGGTTAAAAAGGAAAAAATTACTTTAAAATATAGTTGGTGGATGATCCCCCTCAGATTTTGTGTAACTCTGGTTGTTTTATTATAGCTGGTGTTACAAGATGGCACTAATCTGCCTTCAAAAACGGGATTTTAAAGGCATTGTCTTTATTTTAACATGAAACACTGCCATAATTGAAAAATAATATAAAAATATTAGGGGGAAAAAATTTCAATAGGAAAAAAGGATCATAATTATTGCATAAATATTAATTAGTACCATGAAATTCTCTCAAAATACAAAAGAGAAAAGAAAAAATATTATAGAACAAAAACATATTTCATTGATTTTACTGGAAATTTAAAAAAGTTACATTTCACCGCGAGCAACACAAATGTGACCCTAAATGAACAACAAAAGGGTAAAAAAAGTGGGGGGAAAAGTCAGAATCATGAGATAAAAAGTTAGTTACCTTTTAATTTTTTTTAATTCATCAGCTTCTATTTTAAGCATCATCAGACACATTCCTGCAGAAACAATCGCACCAGAAATACCACAACACCACCAGATGTATATATACACAGCACCTTTCCTTACAAAGCACACAAAACATCATAAATGGGATTTGAAGCGTGACATGTCGAGATGAGCCCGTGGAGGTTTTAAAGCAGTCGGGTGCCTCTCTTCTCATAATGCTCATCACCATCGGCGAGCCTGAAGGACCAAGAGAATCGAGAGCGTCTGTGTCCGTACAGACAGCTGACCTCTGAAAGAGAAACTTTGCAACCGCACCAAACAAAACACTACAGACGAGACCGTCAGAAAGGATATTCATGTCAGAAATTCCTTCATGCTTCACAAACACTGTATGATTGCATGAGGATGTTTGGCATTTTCTGCCTGTCGAATGTTATTAAGATGCATAACCTTGTGGTCACATTTTCTCATACACCGAAAGGACCCTCGAGGTACAACAAACACCTTCTTACATTTACATGGTAGTAATGTGATACGCAGTTTATTCTGAGGGAATTAGTTGATTCGTGGGCCACGAGTGAATCCTGTGACATTAATCCGCAAGCGTGCAGCTCAGCTCACAGACAGACTGAAGCCTGAACAGGACACTCAAGTTTAAACAGACAAACCTAACATAATTCTACTATCAATAATAAACAAACCTTCAGTGCATGACAGCAGCAAACACACACACAGGACACAAAATCACACGAGATCTCATTAATATCTCAATTAGTTTTGTTAGACTGCAATGAGGTTTTTTTTCTGAACTCTCCTGCTTCTCAGATGTTTTTCCTCTCACTCTCAGTAACTGAGAGAAAGAGCATCAGATTCTCCACAATTTCTCAGATTAACCCATAATAATTTTACAGCTCTATACTCTTACTTTATATCAACTTTTGACTCATTTGTGTCTATTTGTATTTCTCCAAAGGATTTTAGGGAGAAACATTCGAGATAAACTTAAGCAAAACACATGACATCTGAACTATAAAAGAGCAACATCTTACCAATACATCTTACTTTTTAATGTAAAAAAAAATCAGTTGCATCTAAAATAAATAATCTAATCTAAATAAAAAATCTAAATAAATTATCATTTTCTGTATGTGTGTGTATATATTTTTTTATTTATTTTTTTTTTTTTTTACCATTTATTACCATAAATCATTTACTTGTTTACATGCAACTGCTAATTTAAGATGTAAGAACATGCAACTGCTAATATTTATTTATACAATTATTTATAAATAATTAAATTATTAATGTGTGTGTGTGTGCATATGAATAAAATTATTTGAATAAAACTAAATTACAGTTTTTAAAAACTAAACTATATATACTAAACTAAGAACTATATGTGTGTGTGTGTGTGTGTGTGTGTGTGTGTGTGTATATATATATATACATATAGCATTTTTAAAACGCAACAACACAACAGCAGTTGTCATATTCTGGGCTTTTGACATGAAATAAAAATGGACTTTTTTTTAATGTGGTGCACTGGTTATACTTTCTACATATTTTACTTGCTACTCCAAAAAATAAACAAATACAAATGAAATGTAACCAATATAGCTTAATAATAACTTGCTCCACAGCTACAATTTATATATATATGTGTGTATATATATACATATACAGTATGTGTGTGTGTGTGTGTGGCTGCTAAGCTGTTGCATGATACAGTACAGAGAGACAAACTCAAAACACTCCATTCATGTAAGTCCAAGGGATTTCTGGGATATTTCTTTACCTTAAACACAACCACATTACATGTGAGCTACAAAAAGAACAAACTCTGAGGAAATACATATTTCTTTAGGCAAAGGGTTTTTTGAAAAAACACAATCACACACTCCTGAACTGTCATAAACAGGCACAAAGCAGTAATCTCGAGGGTTTACCTGCGGAATCCTCCTGTGATGCTGACGGTGGCGGATGGGTTGACACAGATGACAGCTTCCTCCACTATAATCTTCAGAGCGCTGGCCTCTGTCCTGCTCACCGGCTTACTGATGTCCTCATAAAACAAGAACCCTGAGCAGAGTGGATGAATAAGAGATTGAATGACAAACACCCAACAACTGTTGCACAAACTAGGCTTTTACATTGTCTGAAGAATTCCTGAGTGCGAGGTGTTTGCCTGCAAAAACTCGCTAAATGTGGAGAAATGTAGCATTCCATCACTTGCTCACCAATGGATCCATCTCCTGTTGTCGCTCACATCCAAATCCAGCCACATATTAGTTTAGAGCTGTTTAAACGCTGCTTGATCTGTGCAGATTTCTCTCCTGATTCACACCAGAACACTTTTTCACTGGAGGAAGAGTTATTATGGATTATGGAGTTAAAAACGTCTTAATGCTGGATTTGTTTCAACTTTTGTCTCCTCCAGATGTTAACTGATGGACTGGAGTGCTGTGGATTACTTGTGGATTATTGTGATGTTTTTATCAGCTCTCATTCTGACGGCACCCATTCACTGCAGAGTAAGTGATGCAATGCTACATTTCTCCAAATCTGATGAAGAAACAAACTCATCTTTGATGGCCTGAGGGTGAGTAAAGTTTCTGCAGGTTTTTGGGTGAACTATTCCTTTAAAGAACAGCATGGCACATGCACAAAAGAAAATAATAAAATAATAAAATAAAAAAGGTACTACTGCCAAAACTTTCTTTGTCAGCCTTCAAGACAAACATACAGTAGACGTTCCTGGTTTTTATCTTTGCTTTTTTGATCTGCTTTCTAATATTGTGAACTTCTTCCCTTGTGCCGTTGTCACATGTAACCAGCGGTTTCCAGAAATAAAAAACCCATTAATTTTCTCCATAGAGAAATGACTTTTAGTGATAAAGCACCTTGAGTGACAGACTTGAGTGCACTTTAAAGTTGCTTTGGATAAAAGCATCTGCTGAATGCATAAATGCAAATGTAAAACATGCATCACCCAAAATCATGATATAAGATCCACCAACCAGTCTCTACGTTCTCAAACTACGTATATATTTGTATATATCTGAATGCTTTGCAATAAAGGTAAAATATATCATTTTTATACTTATGATTTCAAAGTTAAAACTATTCAAAAGTTTGAAGTTGGTAAGATTTAAAATTATTTTAAAAGAAGTCTCTTCTGCTCACCAAGGCCGCATTAATTTAGTCAAAAATGTGAAATATTATTACAATTTAAAATAACTGTTCTATGTGAATATCTGTTAAAATGTAATTTATTTCTGTGATGCGCAGCTGTATTTTCAGCATCATTACTCCAGTCTTCAGTGTCACATGATCTTCAGAAATCATTCTAATATGCTGATTTGCTGCTCAAGAAACATTTCTGATTATCATCAATGTTGAAAACATTTGTGCTGCACAATATTTTTGTGGAAACTGTGATACATTTTATTTTTCAGGATTCACAGATGAACAGAAAGTTCAGAAGAACAGCATTTATCTGAAATAGAAATTTTTGGTAACATTATAAATGCTTATACTAGCACTTTTGATCAATTTAATGCGTGCTTGCTGGAAACAACGTTTGGTAAACATTATAACACTTTATAAGTCGGTACTGATGCATGCTGCTATACATAGATAAAGCACTTTTGGAGAAAAGCATCACATATTTGATGTCGTTCACTTATAATCATCCTTCACACAAAACCTCAGGTTGAACTTCAAAACAGACACATCACAAGTGCACAGCCGGGTAAATCACTACAAAAACCAAGACCTTTTCCAACAGGAGAGCGTCTGATCCGCCTCTCACCCGACTGGAATAATTGCATAATTGTTTGACTATTGCATAATTGTTTGAAGCCAGTGTGTTGTTTATAGATCAGCAGGTCGTAAATGAGTGCCTGAAGACAGCGGTGGAAAATTACGAGGCCTGGCGATTGAAAAATACTAGCGATGTGTGTTAGGAAACAGTCTCTGCCTCATTAAACTTACAGTAGATTTTCCTAAACAATCAGTAATCATGAATCCATATTGAGACTTGAGGCCATAAAACAACAGGTCAGATGAGGCAATCGCTTTAAACGCTAACAATAAAATCATATCATAATTCATAAATCAGCGGGAACACAGCTGGCCTTTTCAGCCTGATTGATGAGCTCTGAATGTATAACAACCAAAACCGTCACCATTCTTCCGTGCACTTCCTTCCGCCTCCCAGGAGGCTTTTGATACGTGATGCTCCACATGAATCCAGACTCATCGATAAGTGTATTTATATTCCGAGGGGTTTTGTGTGCGACGCTCCCGAAGCACAGTACGAGTGGTAAACAGTGTGATTTCAGCGGCGCAGGAGCCCTCGGTCCCAGACACACACCGTCAGAGGCCGACAGCTGCATAAAAATGACCAGCAAACGATGAGTGTGGTTTGGCGGAACATTTATCATGTCTACACTGTGTTTTTACTCTGAGAGAGAGAGAGAGAGAGAGAGAGAGACAGAGAGAGAGGGTGAGGAAAAAAAATTAACTTAAATGATTTTAGCAAATGGCTGCAATATAACAAAGAGTGAAAAATTTAAGGGGGTCTGAATACTTTCCGTACCCACTGTGTATATATATATATATATATATATATATACACACAAAGGCTTTTGGATTCCCGTTGTTTTTTATACATAATTTCTTCATTTTTTTAGGTTTTGCTTTTAGATATATATCTAGACATTCTAAAAGATTACGTTTTGTCAAGGTTTAGATATTTTTGGTTAGATAAGTATCAGGTTTTATATTATGATTACAGTCAAACATTAAATTCTTCTTAGAAAGGGAACACATTTTTGAAAGCATTTTTGTTACTCAGTATTTGATGATTAAAAAAATCTAACAAAATAAGGATTGGATAGTGATAATTCAAAACACTTTATACAAACATTTTGTAATTAATTTATATTTTTAATTCAATGTAATTCAATTAATGTTAATAAAACTTCAGAACAGAACGTTTTTTCGTATTTCCCATTCATTTCCTATGTCGGTCATTTTTGACCGCGAAGTCGTCGACCCTTTAACATATCCGAATCATGTCCATGATTTTTTTGTGTGTTCATATTACTAATGTGACAAAAGTCACCAAGTGTCATCTCATTCTGATGAAGCTAAGATTTGTAAAATTTCAAAATATAACATTTTTCAGTCAAAAATGACCGAAGAGGGCCAGAAGGTTAAATAAATTCAAACACTTCTAGAAAAAAGTGACTCTTCTGTGAAAACATTATAAACTGTGGTAAAACAGTGTTGCTTTGGACGCATACTCTGTACGCAGATGGTAAAAACATGGTATTCCTGGAAGTACTTAAGGGCTGGGAATTGGCATAAACCTCCCAATTCTATATTATAATAATTTTGTTATATATATTGTTTGTAATAATATGTTCTTTTTAAAGTGTTTTTATTAAGTATGTTTTATTAAGTATTTTTATTAATTTAAATATTAAATTGTAATTACAAAAGTAGTTTAAAATAATCATTAGAATTTAAAATAAGTATTTTTGTCACGAATTCGGTCCATGGACTTCCGTTTATTCACCACCAGAGGTCACCCTTTCCATTACATTGACTCTCGGACAACACAAACTGTTGCATAGCACCCCGGACTACATATCCCATCATTCTTTGGCCACAGCTAATCTTATCTTCCCGAGTCTAGTCTAGTCACAGTTGATCTTCCTGAGTCGCGTCTAGTCACAGTTGATCGTCATGAGTCAAATCAAGTCACAGTTTATTATCCTGAGTCTGGTCAAGTCACAGCTGACAATTTTACAAATAAATATTTAGCTGTCAATTCAATGTGTCTGATTTTATTCTTATTTTTTTTTATTAAGTATTAGGTACAATTTCGTTTTTGTTTGTTTGTTTGTTTTTGTCTTTTGCTTTTAGAATTGTATATATTTTGTCTCTCTGTGTCCTAGATGTTCATTTATGTTTTAATATTTTACAAGTACCGTTTAAAATAATTAAAAACGTAAATTAAAAGTATTTTTCAACTAAATATTTAGCTGCTGATTCAATAATAATATTTCTGATTAAGTGTTAAGTATATTTTATTAAGGATTTTTTATGCATTTAGCATGTTATACATTTTGGATCTCAGTGTCCAGGATGTTAATTTCTGTTTTAATACTTTAAATATTTAAATATAAAAAAATGTGCAGTAATTATTGGAGCATTGTTTATAATAAATGAAATAAATGTCCAGGATGTTGATTGCTGTTTTTAAATGTTTAAATACAAAAAAAAAGCAATTATAAAGTACTGTTCAAAATCATTAAAAAAAAGTAATAATAAATGAAAACAATGTTGTGTAGTCAAGTATTTTTCAGCTAAATTAAAACTTTTTCAACGAATGGCTTCGAAAAACACAAATATTCCAGCACTTTTACATTTTAAATGAGCATGTCTCAAGACAACGTGTTACTAGCATCTAAAAAGCTTTTATTTTCATTATTGTGCTGATTTAAAAATAGTTTGTGTCAAGAATCACATTTTGTAACAAAAGAGATTTTTCTCACCCCGAGTAAATATTGTGTATTTTGGACATTTTTTTGTGCATATATATTTATACATATCCATATGATATAATATAATGATCACAGTTGAAATGATCAAACCCCTTCAGTCCGAGCGTCAGTGTTTACCTGCGGTCTGCATGCGGTTCAGTCTGATGCTGGGTTCACTCAGCACCTGTTCAAACGTCCGCAGTCCTCTACAGAACCAGCTCTCTGCCGTCTTGAGTCCAACCCCGAAGACACTGCTGAACAACTGAGCAGCAAACATGAACACACACACACATGAACACACACACACACACACACACACACATACACACACACACACA
>NW_015540944.1:11063-11648 GCF_001515605.1 Sinocyclocheilus anshuiensis
CACACACACACACACACACACACACACACACACACACACACACACACACACTCATGAACACACACACACATGAACAGACACACACACACGGACACACTCATGAACACACACACACATGAACACACACACACACACATACAAACAGACATATACATGAACAGACAAACTCATGAACACACACACACATGAACAGACACACACACACTCATGAACACACACACACATGAACAGATACACACACACTCATGAACACACACACACACGCATGAACAGACATACACACACACACTCATGAACACACAGACACACACACACTCATGAACACACAGACACACACATGAACAGACATACACATGAACAGACACACACACACACACACTCATGAACACACACACATGAACAGACACACACACACATACACTCATGAACACACACACACACTCATCCGCCTGCTAAGGTCTGAAGTCCTGAGAGACTTACTCTACCTTCATAGTCCGATACCTCTCATCATTCAGTATCTCCTCAACTCTGGAAGACGATCCGCATTCAGAGATCTCCTGTGAAGATAGAGACGGCAGATACGTC
>NW_015540944.1:15220-16409 GCF_001515605.1 Sinocyclocheilus anshuiensis
ACACACTCATGAACACACACACATGAACAGACACACACACACATACACTCATGAACACACACACACACTCATCCGCCTGCTAAGGTCTGAAGTCCTGAGAGACTTACTCTACCTTCATAGTCCGATACCTCTCATCATTCAGTATCTCCTCAACTCTGGAAGACGATCCGCATTCAGAGATCTCCTGTGAAGATAGAGACGTCAGATACGTCTGATTCGCACAAACCGCTCAATCCAGCTCAACGTATTCATGAGCTGTTATGATTAAACACGCTAACTGTGAATAATCTGTGCACACACACACACACACACACACACAGCATCCTTGTTAATTGCAGCATAATAAGTCTAATGAAGCGCTGGTTGCGTTGTCTCCCATTGCTCTGGTGCTGTTGTGAAGATGCATTATTTGCAGGAAGCAGAATCAGTGTATTAATCACATTTATCATCACTGTAAACGTGGACGTAATGATTGACTTTCCCATCAAACACACTTCCCATTAAACAGAGAGTCTATATGAAATTTCAGAGAATCATCGCCCTCACATCAATCCACTTTCACACTCCAACATCTGTGTTTCACAGAAGAAAGTCGACGACATGAGAGAGAGTAACAGAATGATCACTTGAGGGTGAACTAGTCATTTAATCGTCTGTATTTGTTTAAGCAGTTGGTGGAAAGCTGCACGCACTTCATTATACCAAAGATGTTTTACAACTGAACATGCTGTCAGTAAACCTACAACTTAGCAAAACAGTGTTTTTGTCACACGTCACTCAATTATTAAAAGCTAATTGTGTTTAATTTTTAAAACGCCCCCATATTACGAGTTCTTCCTTGTATTCTCCAGACTTCAGCTGTGGAACAAACAGAAACACACTCACAGACACACGTCTCTGCTGAAATACTGCAGGATCTTCAACTAAATGTGGGTAAATCTCATAAAAATAAGACTAATTTAATTCCAAAATCAAAAAATGGCTCTTAATGGTCCTAAAATACGTTTAGAAATATATATATATGAAATATTTGTACAATTTAAAATAAGTGTTTTCTATGTGAATATATTGTAAAATGTAATTTAGCTGAATTTTCAGCATTATTGCTCCAGTCTTCAGTGTTATATACTGAGTATCAATGTTGGAAACGATTGTGCTGCTTAACTTTTTTTTTTTTTTTTTTTTTGGT
>NW_015540944.1:18043-23777 GCF_001515605.1 Sinocyclocheilus anshuiensis
CTCTATGATGGCCCTGCGATGTTCTCCCAGGCAGGGCAGATGCTGCGTCTCCTCCGGGCGTCTCAGGGCAGCGGGGAGGCTCTTGAGCACGGATGCAGCTCTTCTGAAGGCCAGGCTCGGCCCCTGATTCCCACAGAGCTCCATGTTCTCCGCCAGCACCTCCAACGCATCCTACAGCAGCAGACAGGAGGAGAGCTTTGTCACACGTCACTCAATTATTAAAAGCTAATTGTGTTTAATTTTTAAAACGCCCCCATATTACGAGTTCTTCCTTGTATTCTCCAGACTTCAGCTGTGGAACAAACAGAAACACACTCACAGACACACGTCTCTGCTGAAATACTGCAGGATCTTCAACTAAATGTGGGTAAATCTCATAAAAATAAGACTAATTTAATTCCAAAATCAAAAAATGGCTCTTAATGGTCCTAAAATACGTTTAGAAATATATATATATGAAATATTTGTACAATTTAAAATAAGTGTTTTCTATGTGAATATATTGTAAAATGTAATTTAGCTGAATTTTCAGCATTATTGCTCCTGTCTTCAGTGTATCACGATCCTTCAGAAATCATATGAAGCTTCAAATAAGATTTAAATAAATTATATTATAATTTTGTATTAATGAAGGGCCAAACAGGAAATAATTATCTGAAATCTCAACATATATTTATAAATCCTGAATATGAAGTATATGGCCAAATTTTAGGACCATTAAGAATTTAACCATTAACATTTTTTACATTTAAACGAGCATAAATAAGATCTAGAACATCTGCAAAAAAATGCTTTTCTTACATTGATATTTTGTCTTGTTTTCAGCCAAATTATCTACAAATTCTTAAATCAAATCACTTAATTTTGACATGTTTTTTCTGAAAACAAGACAATAATTTTTACTTGTCTCGAAAATCCTTTTCAGAAAAAACAAGTCAAAATTAAGTGAGTTTTTGCTTAGAACAAGCAAAATAATCTGCCAATGCGGTAAGCAAAATAATCTTATTTCAAACAGAAAACCAGATTATTTTGCTTGTTTCAAGCAAAAACTCACTTCATTTTGACTTGTTTTTTCTGAAAACATTACAATAATTTTTACTTGTCTAGAAAATCCTTCTTGATTTAAGAATTTTAAGATATTTTGGCTGGAAACAAGACAAAAAAATCTAAGTAAGAAAAGCATTTTTTGCAGTGTATAATTTCTTGATTTTGCTTTTAGAGTGAAATGTGACCCGGACACATTCTCAACAGGTTTGAGTTTCACCGTTTTATCTCCTACTCAACTTCTTTTTTGCGAAATGTTGGGCTCTTCTCTTTCCAGACCATGTCTTGCTGCTTTCCCCCTCAGGAAAACAAACAGCAGCTCATTGAAAGTGTATCCGAGCCTCAGCAGGAGAAGAGCAGAGCTCGGCTCAGAGGTCAGCTGACTGCTGATGTGTGTAGTGTGAGATGAGAGAGACAGAGAGAGGTCTCAGCGGACCCTCTGGCTCGTACCGCACCTCTATGATGGCCCTGCTATGTTCTCCCAGGCAGGGCAGGAGCTGCGTCTCCTCCAGGCGTCGCAGGGCAGCGGGGAGGCTCTTGAGCACGGACGCGGCCCTCCGGAACGCCAGGCTCGGCCCCTGATTCCCAGAGAACTCCAGGTTCTCCGCCAGGACCTCCAACGCATCCTACAGCAGCAGACAGGCGGAGATGAAGTGTGAAAAACAGTCACTCAGTTATTAAAAGCTAATTGTGTTTAATTTTTAAAACGGCATAATATTACAAGTTCTTCCTTGTGTTTTCCACACTTCAGCTGTCAAACAAACAGACACACGTCTCTGCTGAAATAGTGCAGGGTCTTCAAATAAATGTGGCTGAATCTCATGAAAACATGTCCGAAATACATTTACATTACATTTAGTCATTTAGCAGACGCTTTTATCCAAAGCAGTCAAAACTAACAAAAGAGCAACAATATCTCTATACAAGTCTCGGTTAGCCTAACGCAGTACACGTAGCAAGGTATATACACACACACACACACAAAGAAAAACAAAGTAGATAGAATAGAACAAATAGAAAGCTGCTAGTTTGTTTGTTTTTTTATAAAAAAAGAAGATAAATAGATAAAGTAGAATTAAAATAGAATAGAAAGTGCTAGTGTTAGAGGGTCATTTAACCACAAAATCAAAAGAAAACAAAATCATAATGGTCCTAAAATAAGCTTAAAATATAAAAAAATATTATATAGAGACCCAAAAAGCACATAATTAAATGAAATCTGAATATATGTTTATAGAGCTTGAATAAAGTAACCAATTCGATTAAATTATAAAGCATAAAATATATAAAAAATTTACACACACACACACACATAACTAAAGTTAACGCCATAACATTATTTTTGCTACTTGAAATAAAATAAACTTTAACTGAAATATAATAAAATATTTTTAATTCAATTTTAATTTTAATTTCAATTTAATTTTATTTCAGTGATTTGGCAAAGCAAAATTAACTGAATTAACTAAAACTAAAATGAATTAAAATTAGATAGAATTATGTTTTAAAAAATTATAAAAAAAAATAAAAAGAAAAAAATAGAAAATTAAATTAAAAAACAAATACAATTTTTTTTTTATTAAATTAAAAAACTGAAAATATTAGAAAAACTAACTAAACCATTGACATTTTTTTAATTTAAATGATCATAAAACACATTTTATCAAATATTTTCATAAATTACAATTTTAATAATATATTGTTTTAATGAGAATTTTAGGACAAAATGTGCTTAATAGTCATGACATAAATCTTTATAACAATATAATTTACTGATTTTGCTTGTAGGGTGAAATCCAACAGGAGATGAAAAAACAAAAGCACCAAATAAAACACTGCTTTTGCCACTCATTTTGAAAATGATTTAATATTTTGAGTTCAATTTCTTTCTTTCTTTCTTTTTGTAGTTTCCCAAGCTAAATTTACTGAACTAACTAAAACTAAAATGAAAACTATATAGACATATAAGTAAAAATAAAAATAAAACTTTAACTAAAATTAAAATGATAGCCGAAAATATTATAAAAACGAATTAAAAATATCTCAATGACACTAAAATAACCCTGATATATATAAATGATATATATATATATATATATATATATATATAGGCACAGAGATGGTAAAGAATGACAGGTGGGCAGACAGGCGGAGATGAAGTGTGAAAAACACAGAAAATATGAAAATATTAAAATTTAAAAAGGTCAAATAAAAGGCAGCAGGAGTGAGGAAAACAAGGCAAGTTTATTTATATAGCACATTTCATACACAATGGTAATTCAAAGTGCTTTACATAAAAGAAAAAAAAAACGGCTAAACAGATGAGTTGAGTGGTCTGTTAGGTTTATATTCATTGAGCATATCTGCAATGTATTTAGGTCCTAGGCCATTGAGGGATTTATAAACGAGTAAAAGTACTTTAAACTCAATGCTAAATATAACTGGCAGCCAGTGTAAGGACCTGAGGACTGGTGTGATATGCTCAGATTTTCTGGTTCTAGTCAGAATTCTGGCAGCAGCGTTCTGGATGAGGTGCAGCTATCTAATGGTCTTCTTGGGAAGGCCAGTGAGGAGACCACTACAATAGTCCACCCTGCTGGTGATAAAGGCATGAACAAGTTTCTCCAAGTCTTGACTGGAAACAAAACATCTAAGCCTTGCAATGTTTTTGAGATGATGCTGATTTAGTTACTGCTTTGACATGTCTACTGAAACTAAGACTCCTGACTTATGATTTTTAGTTGTTAGACCCCTAGAGTCAAGGTATGCATTCACCTTGAGAACTTCATCTTTGTTTCCAAATGCAATGACTTCAGTTTTCTGAAAAAGAGAAAGTAAGTCAGGTGCAGGTTTACACAGACTGCGCAGTGACCCGTGCCGGCGGCAGACAGCAATCAGAGAGTGTGCTGTCACTCTTTCCTCTGTATTCCTCCCATCATGCTGTGCTCCTGTGCCAGGACGTTTTCAGATGACCTCACAGCGACCCGGGGCTCTGTGATCAGTGGAGAGGAACCTGTCATTTTCCACTTGTTCATAAGCGTTTCCCTGAGGGCCGCTGGCACACGTGTGTGTGAGTGCACGTGTTCACACGCTACAACATCAGACACTGTATTAAAACAGAGATGAGCAACGGTGTGACACTGCCTTTGTTCATCCATTTCTTTAATGCACTCGCAAAATTCCTCTTTTTTACAGATTAAACCAACCAGATATACTGTACAGCATTTAAAAATCACCTATTTCAGCTTAAAAACTTAAGCTCAGTTGCTGCCTTAAATTTTTAGGTATAATTAACTCAGTTGCACAAGTGATTTCAACATTAAACCGACCTAAAAAAAAAAACATCTAGCTGAACTTCATATAACTTATTTTTAAAAAGTTGAAATTGATGAAAAAGTAATTTTGAGTTATGTAGTAATGTAAAAACATAAACTGAAACCAATTTCTGATCATATCATTTTTACAGTCTACACTGCCAGTCAAAATAAGCAAAAGTAGGTCAAAATATATTCTACACTAGCAGTCAAAATTTGAAATAATAATTAAAAATGTGTTAGTGTTTTTGAAAGAAGTCTCTTCTTCTCACCAAGGCTGCAATTATTGAATCATAAATACTGTAAAAACTGTAATATTGTGAAATATTTAAAATTTTAAATAGCTGCTTTCTATCTAAATATATTTTAATTTAAAATGCAATTTATTCTTTAAAAAAAAAATCATTAAATAGTATATTAGATCTACAATAGATCAGTGGTAATAACTTTAAAAAATAATAATTGTATTCATACTTTATACTTTATTTTAAGGTGTAAAAATTTAAAAGAGGAATTTCAAATAAATGTTGTTCATCAAAAACTAAACAAATATTAAGCAGCAATATATATATATAAACAAAAACTGTAATAGTATCTCTGTGACACTTAATGCACATAACGAAGTAATATTTGATTAATATTGAACACAACAATGAAGATGATGAAACACTTACAGCTTCTATATAGAGTAACTAATTTATATTTATATATACAGTATATATACATTTCATTACTCTGCTCAAAAGTACAGTAATAATACTATATTACAAAATCTGAAATAAATGTTTTCTATTTTAATTTTATTTATTTATTTATTTATTCATTCCTGTCATGGCAAAGCTGAAGTTTGGAGTAAGACTTTTTTTTTTTAAACAAAACCTCAGTGTGCATAACCAAGAAAAAAACACTTTTTAAACATTTAAAACACTAAACAATTCGCAAGTTCAGAGAACATTCAGAAATAAAGTTTTTTTTTACTTTATGGTAACGCTACCTAAACGCGCTCAGAACATATTTTTATTAGCTGGACGTGTGCATGCGTTTCTAACTACAGCAGCCAGAAGGAAACTCTATCGCCCCCTTGAGTGCCGAGGTTTGTCAGTAGAATAACAGCACACATTTAGTATGTACAACGAGCCGGTGTGAATCAATACATGCACCCGCTTTGTTTTCATGACATGAATGTGCCCAGACATATTTAAAAACCCTCCCGACCGTGACATACACGACACCCTTGACACAGCACACACACACACACACACACACAGTACTGGTTAATGAGAACAGTGGGCCAGTAATGCCGGGGGTCACGGAATCGAGTCCTGCTGTGCTGTAAGAGTGTGTGTGTGTGTGTGTGTGTGTGTGTGTGTGTGTGT
>NW_015540944.1:23791-26906 GCF_001515605.1 Sinocyclocheilus anshuiensis
TTGAGCTCCTGCTGTGCCGAAGGAAACTCTCTGGAGCTCATGTCTCACTGAGAACTCAAGACGAGATCTGCAGCTTTAATGAAGACCTCCGAAAACACATCTGCACTGTCTGCTACTATAATGGTGTGACATGATATTAGTATTGAGTGTATGATGAATGAGTGGGAGTCTCTGCAATAAGACTGTAAGATATTCTGTATTTGTTTGGTGAAGCCCACATGTTTAGCACACAAATGTCTGCAATGCTAAGTGTTGATTTTTTACTCATTGATTTTTTCCCCCAGCAGACACTTATAATCAAACTCATATTCTGGGATATCTGAAGGTTAGTATAAGCCTCAGACCAAACACTATATATATACAAAATATATATATAGTTTATGTTTTTATTATTTTATTAATTTGTTCAAAAATCATCATTGCTAACCACAGCAGCATTTATTAGATGAAAAACCCAGTAAAAACCGCAATATTGTGAATTATTACAAAGAAAGAAAGAAAGAAAAGAATACTTAAGTTGGTCTATTATTATGGTATGATCTATTTCAGATAATCTCGCCTCTAAACGACACGTAAAAACTAAACTAACTGTGACCGGTTGCCATCTGACAGATGGTCTCTCCTGCCTAGTGAGCTGTTTTAAGCCTAAATAACTGCAGAATGCACCAGATTTTATGCTTGAAAGTGGACTGAAGCGTTGACTTCACTACCAATCCTTTATTTATGTCAGAATACATGTCAAATTCCAGTGCTGAACGACTCCATAATGCACTCCTGAATCAATGAAGAACATACAGACGCCCGACCTACTATATAGCCAGCACAACATGAACATATTTCACAGAGGAACTTTTATTTATGAGCACAGAACTGTAGAGCGGCTCTGAAAATAATGGGAAAACCGCAAAAAGGCTTTCCAGATGCTTTTTAATCCATGCAGCAGCACACATAATGACCGGCATATCTGCTGCTGTAAGATGTAAATACCAGCTCTCAGACGCATCCTGCATCGGATAACACCGTGCTTTAATGACTGTCCGTGTGTGTTGGCTTTCAGTGTCGTTAGAGAGATTGTTTCAGGAAAGACCTTCCCTAGGCTGCTGTCAGCACAGCTGCGGCACCAGAGGCCAAGAGATGAAAGCAAACATTCATGTCTATTTACACCCTGCACATTAAATCAGCCAGCATTCATTCACACACACGGTTTGCGGAGCGCTTGCACAGCGTGTCTGTCCGCGCAGCTACATACTGATGTATTGATTGATGTGGAGGCCTGGTAAAGATGGAGAGATGGAAACTAGAAAACTAGAGTCTTCAAGAAAGCAAAGATGACAATTCAAGAAACAGTTTGTTTAAAACTTATTAAATATTTTTAAAAATATTTCATAAAAAGAAAATATATATATATACATAATATAAATATATATATTATATTATAACAATTATTATTATAAAAATGTTTAAATATTGTTGAAAATATTATATATGCACAATTATATAATTTTATATTACAATTACTATTATAATTTTATAGACACTCATATAATTTTATATATTATTATCATTACTACTACACAAAATAATAATATAATTACTAATAATATAATTATTAATATAATATTGTATTTTTACTATTTGATGCTAAGTTGAACCAGTTCATTTGAATAGTGGTTTTCACAATGCATATTGCATAAAAATCAATCCAGAACCTTAGCAAACACATAACGTGGTAAAAAATATATAATAATAATATTTAATACATAACATATTAATTATATATACATGTAATTAATTACATAAACATGTAAAAATTCAACAGTAAATAACAATAATAATAATAATACACTATATACATCATTATTTAACAATTTAATATATAAACATGCAAAAAAAATCAACCATTTAACCATAACAATAATGACATAGCAACATAATAATAATAATAATAAATAACTATATATATTATTATTTAATACGTTGCAACAAAACATGCTAAAATCCTCCCAGAACAACCTAGCATCATATTGGCAATCTTTACATGCGCAAAGCCCGCTTACATTTTCTTTAGGATATTTCATTTTTAAGTTGTGGAGTGGTCTACCAATATCTATCAGATCGTCTACCTCTGTAAACATGTTTAAAACCCATCTTAAGACATATTTGTTTGATGAGGCCTTCGCTGCTTTGTGAGGACTATTGGATCGGATTAGATTTATTTATATTAGTTTATTTTTATTGCATTTTATTTTGCTCTTGCTGTATATTTATCATCTCTCTCTTTGTATTTTATTGTGTTTTATGTCATCGTACAGCACTTTGGTACACTCTGTGTTTTTTTAAGGTGCTTTTTAAATCCATAAATTTGGATTTCATTTTTAATATGATAATTTTACTTATTTTAGGAAATGCAAATGCTGGACAAACAGGGAAAACTCCAGGTGAAGGCTGTGCGTAGTAAGAGGAGACATGAGGATCAGATCGATATCGGTGACTCTGGGGAGCTGGGAAAAGCTGTGTGATTGACATTCACTGGATGTGTTTTGGTGGATTCATCACGCTCACAGTGTTTCTGACACCTGCACGCCTGTTACGTGTCAACCAGACACCTGCAGGCCGATCTCTCCTCACTCTCTCCTCACCATCAGCCGAAACGCTCAACTTCACATCAGCGGCATGAAAAACAACACTGTTCCATTTCAATTATGCAGAATGTGGAACAAACCAAATGAAACATGTTCATTAAACAATAATTGAACCTCTTAACTGTCACTGGGTAATCAGTCTTACTTTTCAGATTCAAATTAGAGCAATCTATCTTTCTGTAACTGAATTGAAAAAGTTATGACCAGTCTTGAAGAAAAAAACAAACAAACAGATGACTAACTTTTTAAGACTAGTGTAGGAAGTTCATGCAACCGACATATTATTGCTCAAGTGAAAGCATTTCAACAAATGAAAGTGTAAAAAAGGTACAGAAGTTTAAGTTTACTTGAAGAAATGCACTGTGCTATTTTTTTTATTAAATAAATATTTTACTAAATATTTGTGACCCTGGAGCACAAAAGCAGTGTTAAGTCGCTGGGGTATATTTGTAGCAATAGCCAACAATACATTG